>NW_028289058.1:818750-982500 GCF_059628265.1 Tinamus guttatus
GTTTTCAGATGAAAATATCGTATCACGAACCACATGTTTCTGCTAAATATTTTGATGGAGCACATTTTTATAAGCCCCAGTTAAATAACACTTATAAACCATCCTAAATCAGTGTTCATCAGATAGCATATGCTCTATTAAAAAGCAAACTGGAGCTTCAAACCTGATTTCTGAATGTGCTGAGCATTCCTGGGCTGGGGGCAGAGGGCTGTTACTTGGGAAATGCTTGATGTAACAGCTTTTTGATTTATTTAGTATTTTAATGCTCATTTTAAAAAGTGGAAGTATTAGTGTCTCCTTGACCATCTTTGAGTTCAATTGCAAACTGCTTCTCTTACTGTGTATATACAATGTCTGCATAGTGGGGTCCTGGTTTTGAGGAGAGCTGTGCCTGCAGTTACTACATATCTGTATCGACTACAAAGCTAGGAAAAGGGAATGGCAAAAAATCTTCTTTGAGGAAATGATGGCATTTCAAGTTTAAAGATTGCAAGGCTATTAAATGTCTTATGTAGTGTAGCATGAAGGCTCTGGGTCAGATTTTTTTTCAAGAAGTTTTAGAGGGAGGCCACCATGTTCTTGGACTTTTCCCCCATACACTGGGGAAAAAAGTGGCGAAAACCATCTGTAGCCCAAATCTCCAGAGCTGAAACCAGGGAAGTGTGTGCCCTTGTAAAGGAAATGTTCCTGTTGTCCCTGCTTTTCTTTTTTTTTGTCGTCTGTGTTTCTAATACTGAGTGCAGTAAAGATTCATGGGGGATTGGCATGAGAGTTTGCTTTCTTCCTGCTACCCTAAGCCACTGAAGTCCTTCTGCCAGGAATACTGGAGAGAAATGTTGTATACGTTAATGGAAACTAATTGAAATTTAAAAAAGAATCATTTATGATATATGACTACACAGCAGATGCATTATGTATCTCTTGTTCACAGTATGGATTTTTTTTCAGCTTTGTTTTGCGGTTTTGTGATCTAGAACATAATTCTTTAACTGTTTATTAGCATACAAGATAATTTCCCCATTATTAGTTATTTATAAAGAATTAGCTGATTAACAGATTAGTAAATAGGGTTAAAGTCTTGCTTGCTGATTTTTGCAATAGAATAACAGATAGATGCACTGACATAGTAAACACTTCACAGAATTTGCAGCTGCACTTTGGGCCCAAATTCCTGCTTTCATAATGATGGAGCGCAGGGAGTTTTACCAGCAAATAGTTGCCCTGGTTTCTCTTTTGCTGTCTGGAAATGCGTTTTTGGTTCAGAAGCCTCAGGATTTGGGGAGATTTCTCTGTAGGTAAATGGAAACAGCAGGGGGTTAGAGGAGTTGGTGGCTGATGATTCAGTGCTGGGGAACCGTCACAACCTAATCACTGACTGTGGCCTTAAGCTGGGAACTACTGAAGAGCTGATGGGTTTGGTTTTTGAGGGACAACGTGTCAATTAAACTAAAAAGCACATTGCTCCCTGCACTAAGTTTTCCAGCTGAGAAGCTGGTATCTGTTGCTGGGTGGGATAATCATGTTGAGCAGCCGAACAAGATTAACGTGCGGTGACAAGTTTTGTTTGAGCAGAAATGCATTCGTGGTGGGGCAGGGCATGGTTGGGTGTAGGGTGCCCTGGTGGAGCTTGACAGAGACTGGCTCGAAGCCCGGGTGTGAAACAGGAGGTGGGAATTCATTTGGTTCTAATAATTGATTAAAATGTTATTAGCAGCTTTAAAGATACTGGTGGGGCAGCTCTTCAGGGAAGAGCAGCCTAGACACTTGCCTTCCCGTTTCCATGGCAACGCAGCATTTCCATCCCTCCGAGGCAGCCGGGCTCGCGTTAGGTGCTGCGAGGGTATTGGCTCCACGAGAGCTGCATCGACAGTTCAGCAGCTCTCCCTAAGCCGCGCTGTGAAATGCTGCTGTTCTGGCTGACCCCCCAGAGGGAAAAGCGCCTGGGATTGCTGCGCTTTTTGGGGAGCATGAAGAAGGGCAGTGCTGCTGGGCACAGGGAGTCACTGACAGCCAGGGGATGAGTTTCTGGGCTGATTCATCAACCATAGGGCTGGGGCGTCCCAATGAACCCCGTAACCCCCATCAGTAAGGGCGGGATGTTAGCAGCACTGGTTCCGAGTCCAGAGGCTGCAGGTGAAACCTCTGCAAGTGCTTGTAGTTGATATTGTTTATGGAGGCGTAGGAGAGAGCTGCAGTAATGCAGTAAAGGGAGATGCTGTAAACAGTGGCCATCAGCTTGGACCAGTTTTCCAGTGTTGTGGATTTTGGCTTTGGAAACGCGCTGAGTGGTGTTCTCAAGATCAACACAAGCAATTGGTAGTTTTCCAGCATACGTGAGGCCGCCTCAAACTGCGGCACGTTCTGATTTTGCTGCTAGCTCAGCACAGTGCTTTCCTGGATTCGGGATGCCAGCATTGCCTATCAGCTGGAGAGATCCAAGCGTGGGAGAGGGAATCTCACCCTCAGGTTCGCGTGGGTCTCAGCTGCTGAGCACAACAGAGGCCCCAGTTACACACGTCACTTGGATGGAGAGAGATGAATAATTTAGTATGTGCGGTGCAAATGCTTACTACTGTATTTGAAGAAATGTGCACCCTATTTTTTCTCTCCGTTTGTGTAGCTGGTTTCTAAGCGCCAAATCTGTCAAATACCGCGCTGCGCTCAAGTGCCACCCGAGCTGCTTGCATGCAGCTCTTCTGTTTTGGCGCTGCGGAGGCTTCAATCACTGCTTAAACCGTGAATTTTAAAACGCTGCTTTAACGTTACCACGATACTGTAAGTGAAGCAGATTACCCCGAGGGAAGCCTTAGAGCAGTGCACAGATCTCCCCAGTATTTTCCCTCAGAAAGGTCAATTTTCTGCTCCCCCGCGCGCAGGTTTTTCCACGTGGGGCTCGTGGGGCTTGTCGGTAGCAGCACCATGGAGAGCTGTTGCTGTAGCTGCACGCACAGCTCGGGAGGCCGGAGAAGCCCCTCGCTGCGGAGCGGGAGGAGGCCGCCCTGGTGCCTGGGCACGCAGCACGCTGGGGCTCGCTCCTTGGCGCCGTGCGAGAGGAGGTGTCCGGCCGGCCGTCTGTAACGTGTCTCCGGGCACGCGGTGCCCCGCAGAGCCCGCTCTCCCCGCCCCAGGCGGCCGGCAGCACGCGGGCTGCTCCTCGGTGCCGTGCAGGGCTGCTCTCCTTGAGGATTTTGGGTGCCGAGCGAGGCAGGAGGGGTTTATTTCACATCGTTCAGCATGTGAAAAAGCTCAGTAAGTGCACGATGTCTCATCTTTAAATTTGAATGTTCATTTTTCAAGGATGAGCTAAATATAGAGGCAGGCCGAGCTCGCGGCACCCGATAACGCCCTCAGTGCAGGGCTTGAGGCAGTTTCTTCCTCAAGCCGCTGACTTGCAGAGCTGCGTGAATCTTGTCCCAGGGGTGGTTAAGTAGAACAGAAACGGGGTTGGGGTGGTTTTGTTATGCATTTTTGTCACAGAAACCTCTGAGGGAGGCGCCGCAGGAGCCTAACCAGCGCGTTGAGGTGAGCGGCGCGGGCTCCGCACGGCTTGGCCGCGGGCGGCGCTCGCCTCGGTGCCGTCCTCCGTGCGCAGCAGGGACGAGGTTTGTGCTCTCCGAGGGGTGACCCTCCCGCTGTAGTGAGAGGATTTAGAGTCACGGCGGGAAGAGGAGCAAAGCCTCAGGAAAGGAAAAGGGTAGCTGAAAAGGGGGGAATTAGTTGAGTCAGGTTTTTGCACTCAAGTACTGGCAAACCCTTTTCTCATGGCTGCTTTGCTCGCTCTTAAGAGAAGCAATTGGACTCCTTGCTATTTCCATTAAGACTTGTCTTCGCTACAAAATTAAATCCTGTTAAGACCTTTGGTTACCATGTGGAGAAGCACTTTGAACCTATCTTCGTGGCCAGCCTGAAGGAGGACCAGCTGTGTCCTCACACTGTCAACTAAATCATTTTTATACCTTCCTGGGGCCTTGCTGACATGAGGCTGCATTTGACTTATTCTTGCAACTTGGCTGAAAAGTTGTGGTCAGTGCTGCATTAGTCAAGCAAAATCCTCAAGAGTAGAATTATGCCTGGAAGCAAATACAAAGCTGTGGTCATGTCATTGGTCTCTAGAGACCCCAAAAATCTCAGTAGCAGAAGAGTCTAACCACAGAGGGCAAGAGCTATTTCTGTTTTCAAGAACACTGAGGGTTTTCTAAAACTTTTATAAAAACAACCCCCCAAACCCTATTTTAAAAAAAAAGGGGTATGGGAACTGAGGGGTAGTTGTAGGGATCTCCTGTCACAATTGTGCAAAGGTGACGTTCCCTGTTGGAAAGGGAAGCACTTACCTCAACCAGCCCTACCTGCCAGGCACGCTGGCAAGGAGGAAAGGTGTTGAAAATCAGATCCGATGAGATTAGTGGAACCCTTGTTCAACACAGCAATTTAAAAGAGGCTGTAAACAGTGAGGAACTACTCGGGCATAAAAAGGATCATTCCGTTTCCTAAGAAACTATTGAGCTGTAATGCTTTTTCTCCATATTAATAGGCATGCTTAAGCAGAGTCAGGAATAAAATCTATCAGGCAGTTGAATAGAATTATTAAGTCCTCTTCAAATTGAATTGCTTCATGTATTTTGAACCAAGCCTTTCCCTTTCCAGGGGTGCATATTTGAACCAAATAGATTGCAAAGATTCTGAAGCCTGGTGTACAGGGAAATGAAACCTAATGCAACCCTGGTCATCAGTGGTCACACACACAAGGTGTGATTAACTGAGTAGTGATTGTTATTTGTCTGCAAGATCTGGAAGATCGTCTGGATCTGTCTGGAAGATCTGGATCTGTCTGGAAGATCGTTCTGGGAGCTTGCATGTAAAACGGTTGGTTTTGGAGGATTTGGTGTCTTTGGAAAACAAAGTTTGTAAAGCAGTCCAGGTTGGGTGATTAGGATAAGATTTGTCTGCTCTAACTTTACCTAGTCAGGTATCTAGAGGCAATGGAGAGGTGGGTAAAAGTGTGTTATAGTGATTTTGCTGACTTCAGGTTATTTGCTAGATGAGATGAATCCTACTCTAAAAGTGCCCATTTCTCTCTTGAGTGCAAAATAACTTTACATTGACAAAAATTTGCAAGCTTTGCGTGTATGTGTGCGCCTGTGTGTTATGTTTTTGAGTTGGGCAAATTGAAGCCAGCTCAAAAATTTAGATACTCCAAATCAATAGTGGTTCTTTGTGATTAACAGCAATCAGTTAACTAGGCCTAGCTAATACTCAAATGGCTTGCACTGTTTTTCCAGTTAAGATTGTTGTCTTTGGTTCTGATACCTTTTTGTACCAAATTTATTTGGAGATCTCTAAAATGCAGGTATTCACCAAAAATAAAACCACTTATTTGGTGTGTCATTAGTTTTTAAATGATTTGATGATTTAAATGATTGTCATGTTTTGTTTTTTCATATTCCATGTAGATTTGAGAAGCCTGCAGAGACAAGAGATGTTTTGTTTTATTTCCCCCATGAATAGACAGATCTGTTAGTAAGTGATCTTGAAGAGTACAGCTCTTAGCTCTACTGCACAAAAAATGCTTTTGTTCCTGGTATTCAGGAAATTTTAAGTTAACACAAGACCTCTGACTCTGCAGAATCAAGAGAAAAACACTTTTAAGGCTACTTAATGAGACATCCCACACTGTCTGACCTCATTATCTTCATGTTTGGTGGTTCTGTTTTCCAGCAGTTTTAAAGAACACATTCAGCTTCTGTCTAATTCAAACTGCAGGCCAGTCAGAACTATTTGGCGTAGCATTCATTGATTTAGTTAAGCACAGAGCCCTGTGCACATGCACGTGCCTCATACCTGGCTTTTCTTACTGCAAGCTGAAGTTTGGCTGACTGGATATTTGGCTGACTGACTTTTACACTATTTTCTCTGTAATACTAGCTAACTTAAAAGCCATTCATGCTGTTATTTTTTCTTTGCAAGTAATGATAAATATTTATCTTAGTACTAAATGTAGCCTGAAATTTTAGCTCATTTTTTTCTGCCTAGTTTGCTATCTGTGGCCAGCCCTGGTCTCTTCCTAGCCTTGTGCTGACTCTAACATAAGTAGGAAGAAGCTGCCTCTCTGTATGGGCATGAGAAAGAACAGAAGGGCCAACACATGGAGGAGAGTCCGTATTTCCAGTGTTTCTGCTTCCTTTGAAGGGAGGAGAAAAAAGCTCTCGAATCATCAGCTTGGTCAAATGTCCGTAGTAGGAGGAGTTAACGTTTTATTCTGAAGAGTACTTAGGTCCTGCAAATCTCTGGCTGATATATCCCTCAAGGGGATCTATCCCTTTTGCAGTGCCAGATCCTCCTGTCTTTGTTTCCCCTCCTCCCTGAGGTTCTGCAGAGGATCAGATGGGCCAGCGCCAAGCGGCGTCCCAGGGACCCAGCTTGCCTCCTCCGCTCTGGGCCTCTGACCTTATGGAGCTGGCACCGAGGCCCTGAATCCCTCTGCCCATCAGCTGTCCTTCCTGTCACTGCGCCAAAGACGGATTTTGCTTTCTAATCTCAAGTCCCTGCACCTGATGCACAAATGCTGTTTCACTATGGCATTTATGCCAGAGTCAAGAAAAATCTACTGGAGCAGAAACTTTTCAGATAACCTCTCTCTAATATTAACTGTAAGAGATTTCTATCTCATGACGTTGCTCTGTGTTCTCCTCCTTTCGAAGATGAACTCGGTGCGATCAGAAATGCATGTAAATTCAATTCCCAATTTAGGAGCATCTGACACGGATGGGGACAAATTGTTGAGATATTCCCAGCGCCACAGAGGAGACGTTGCTCCTTTTTGCTAATCACATCAACTCAGATAGTGCTCGAGTTACTACCTGCACACGGCATTCAGTTCTGCAGGCGTTTCTTCCCCTCTTCCCTCAGGGAGGGAAGCCTCACTGCAGCTCACGTCCTTGCAAGCCCTTTGCTGCCCAGAGGGGTGCCGAAAAAGGTGGGTTTTCCCCACTTGGACATACTCTGGCCTACTGCAGACCCAGACTCTTTTCTGCCCTTTGTGATGCTCGAAACAGTCATTTTTTTGCTTGCTCAGTATTGAAACTCAACAACCTTTTTATAGAAGGAATTATGGGATTAAAATTAAATAGTTCAGTAGATAAAAGTCAGCAGGAATACAGTAAAATTTACCCCTACAGAATACAAAAAGGTGAAAGTAAGCACTGCATTACCCCTTACCTGGAATTTCTGTTCTGCCCCAGAAAAATAAGTCTGTCAAAATCAGTGTTATTTTATGCTTGTACCAGATCCCAATGGCAAACTCTTCCTTGGTTTAATATCAACAAGCAATTTCTCTGCACTTCACTCAACAGTCATATGTGATTTTTGAGCTGATGTTTGGAAAAACAGATCCAATCCTGCCTTCTGGGTCTTTAATTTTGAAGCTGTCTGCTTTGATTTTCTTCCTGTGTGTTTTTAATTCTTATGGAGCGATGCTTATTTTTTAATCATATCTGACATGGCTTATTCTCCCATCACTACTTTTATATCCAGTGGTGACCATCTGCTGCCTTTTTCCAAAACACTTACTAAAACATGATGTAATAACTTTAGAAGTATAGCTTTAAAAATAGCAATTATATTGCTAAAGTTTTGGTCTACCTGGATATTGGTTATCTGGGGAGAGGTCTTCTCTGGCAAGCCTTATCTGCCTCATTACTTGCCAAAATCTGCTTGACTGAACTGTATGCCTGAAGTCTCTAGTCTTTCTGTAACCCGTAAGAAATGGGAAGAGATCAAAACATTTGGTTTCTTCCCTGCAATAGACACTGAAAACGTTCCCTGAAATTAGAGAAATGGCTGAACTGTGTGAGATTGAGGCAGTGCAGGCTGCGATAGTATGACTGATTTTTATTTATTTCTTTATTTTTGGCAAGTGCTTTTCTTCAGTCTGTTTCCCTTGCAGTGGAACAATAACAGGAGCAAAACCCTGTGTGGAGCCAATCTGGGTGAAAGCAGTGGGTTTTGTCTGCCCCTTTGGACAAACGTGACTTGCTCTTGTTGCTCGTGCTGGAAGTAAAGCTCTTTAAGGCCTGTGTTTAACGTCTGAGTTGTGGGCAGCACATGTTTCAGAACATGTGGGATGTCATTTACGTTTTGCTTTTTTCTAGGTGCTCAAATGACCAAAACGTTGCACCCAAGATGGTGCTGACTTATCCCAATTAGGCCCCCCTGCAGTGGCACAGTTCTCTGTTTTCAAGGCACAGAAACCGAGACAGACGAGGTGTGTGAGCAGGGGAGTTTATTAGAGATTTATTAGTGCCTGCGCTGCAGCTGGACCAGGTACGAGCAGGCTAACACACATACAGCAGCACAGGGGAAATGTAATCAGCAAATCCTGCCCCAGCCCGGGCTAAGTTCATCCTGAACCAGCTCTACCAGAGCTTTGCTGGGGCTTGGATCACGCTAGCTGCTTGAAAGCCGTGAGCGGTGCGCAGCTACTAAACGCAGCGTTGCAGCTGATAACAGAAGAGATAAGGGAGACGATGCAAACTTGAAAGCCCGTTTAAGCCCTAAGCTGTTTTACTGGAGTTTTCCATATGGAAGGCCTGCGTGTTTCTCTTGCTCTGCGGGAAAGGACATCTTCAAAAAACAGCCCTAGAATAAAGCAGAGAACACATTTTTGTCCAGGGCACACAGTCCCTTGGGGGAGAGAATAGCCTTCAGATAAAAAGCAATTGCAGGCGAATGTGGACATATGGAATTATTTTTATTTTTTTAAACTTTTGTTGTATTTTAAGTACTCTTTATAAGCTGCTGAGGGCTGGCAGCCGTATATAGCCTGGATCATGCATGATCACCTTTAAAGCTATGTCTGTATAAATAGACCAATGTATGATACAAACAGTTGCTTTATAAAACCAAAGTTGCCAAAGCATTTCCAAAATAGTCTTTTCCTAGCTCTTCCTCCTCAAAGTGAGTTGCAGAGAGATGGCACTAGGCTCTCATTTCCCTCATGTGGGCTGAAGGTGGCATCACGTCTGGGCCTCGGAGCTCATGTTCTGGGCCATAGTGAATCTGTCCTTTTCTTTGGATAATCATTTACGTTAGTTTTAGGAATCTATAAGCCCAACATAGTGGCACTTTGTGCCAAATACAGTGGTGCGAATGGCCATGGGATAATAGGGAAAAACACTTCAATGACTCAACCCCCTTGCAGCTGTGCTTTGGTTATTTGAATTCCCAGGGACACCCTCTCCCTCCAAGCACTGAGTAAAAAAGAGTGCCTGTATGTTGTGTTTCATGCCCTGCAGAAGTGGCCGTGAGGCTGCAGAGATCATGATGGCCCAGCCCTGGTCACGCAAAGGAAAGCGCTGACACATTGAATCCGTGTCATTTTCAGAGGCAGGGATGAGAGCTGGCCCAATGAAAGTCACTTTCTGCTGTGCCCAAGTCTCCGATGAAGCACACAGGAGTGTCACATCGAAAGCCCTAAGATAAATCTCTTAGCAGCTAATTTCTGTCAGGTGTTTGTGTCCTGTGCTTCAGAGGACAAATTGAAACATTTGCACCTTTTGCAGGTGCAAAGAACAAGCCTTTAAAACACTGAGCCCTCTCTACAGTGCAGCTGCCCCGTGTACGATACAACTGCTACAGCCATCGCGTGCTGCCAGGGCAGGGTACGCGCTCTCTCCTGCAGCGAGTCGTGAGCTCAGGTTTTGCTCTGTGTTGCGGTAGAGGTATCTTCCTCTAGTGAAGGAGTTGAAACGTTTGAGTCTCGTGCACAGGAGCACCCTGTGCAGCCCCCATGGGCTTTTCTCATAGCGAGGGCAGTTTGTCTTTGCTTCTGAGAGCAGCAGAATGAGGCAGTCAGTCCCTGGGTGGATATTCCGTCCTTGCTGCCGAAGCCGGACGAACGTCTCGCTTCTCGAGAGCTGGTTTTACTGCAGACACCGTGAGGGTGCAGCTGGAGCTGCTGCCCTTGAATTTTGGAGTTTTGTGAACTTCATGTTTTTGACAGTTTCCAAAATGGCCACACACAACTGAGTAGGAAACGAAAATTCATCGGAAACTTGCCGGAAAAATGCCCCGCGCCCTGGCTGCTTTGATGTAATGCGGGATGATCCCTTGACGTAGAAGCGCGGCCGCTTGTGCGGTGACCCATTCAGCGCCCGCTTTGAAGTGCCCTGTGAGGATGCTACAAAATTTCCATCGCTGCCGTGTATTAGCAAGGACGCTACTACCTCTAGTGCACGGGCTCAGTTATTTGCGTGGTGCATAAGACAGTGCTGTAAAAACTAGTGCCTTGCCAGAGCCTACAAAATACTTTTTTTTGTAAGGGTTGGTCTTCCTGTAATTTTGCGGTTTGTCTCAACTGATGCACTAAGGGCTGGTCATTTCTTTGTCTGTCTTGTTGCTGTGTGGTGGTTCCCATCCCCAAACGTAGCTTACAGGGCCCAGCTAGAGGAACAAGCTGAAGAAGTCCGTGCTCTGCAGCCCCCCTGCCTCTGCCACGAGGAGCTGTTTGAAGGCCATTGGCAGGGTCAAGGTGAGGCCCAGCTGAACTCACATAGTTTTCACTCAGGCAAAACTGCTGCAGGGGCTGCAAATTAGTGCTCCAGGGCCCTTGTACGGGGAGAGCTGCTACTGACTAAGGATGGACTAAGGACAGGCTCTGCCTGCAGGCGAGCTTGGAAACCGGCTTCTCTCCGACACCGAGGCTTGGTATTTAACACCCAGGTGTGTTCTTCCTTCATACTCATTTCTGTCGGCTGAAGAACCAAATACTCAGCGCTGCTGAGTGGCACCGGCACCTCCACTTTCCCCCGAATCTGCCCTCGAAGGCAATGTGCGCTGCTTTAAATAGAAGGATTTTTAGGAGACTTCGTAGGTCTCAAACACAATCGGCATGTTTTTATGTTCCAGTAGTTTTACATGCTTCATTTTGGGAGCAGGGGACTTTGGGAAAAGGTCTTGGATAGCCTTGCTCTAGGCCGAACTTACCGCGCCAAGTGAAATTCCCTTAGGCTTTTACTGGATTGCTGTGCTAATTTTGTGGTTTTATTTGAATATGCTTTAAAAGGGAAGGGGGGAGTGCAGTGTGTTATGTCTTGGTAAAAAGGTTGCTTCATTCAACCCACTGAGACAGAGCAACATTCTCCTTCCTCCCCTACCCCACCGCACATACAAATCATTAAATTTACAGTGTGCTGCAATGCTTGTTTTAAATTGAATTAGAAGCAATTTGTAGCTGTATTAATACATATCATTCTAATGGTCTTTCATCCTCAGAAGGTCTGGCACGGACATAAAAAATGATTTTCTCCTGAAAGCAGGCAGGGTTGTTAGGGCTGTGTTAAAGGCTTTTACCAGCAATAAACTGTGAATAGGAAGAATCGGAAAGAAAACAAGCAAAAGAAATAGGGAGGAAGGGAGGCAGAGGCAAAGTGAATCAGCCTCCTGTGTGTCCAGAGATGAGCCCTTCCTTCCCCTTGCCTTTCCTCCTGGTCCTTTCTTTATAGGTACTTCATCATCTCCCTCATCAGTTCGTATATCCTGGCCAGCATGCCCGCAGTCCTCCCGCCCAGCTCTCCTGCAAGCCGCCCTAATAGGGCTGCAAGACAAGGAGCCCTGTGATTTTCCTGCACGTACAGTTTTCTGCGGCGTGCAGCTGAGGTCTGTGCTCTCTCCGTACAAACCTTTCCCGTGGGGGTCTCTAGGCAGGTGCGGTACCGCGCACCGTTTATTAGCGCAGCGGAGACGCTCTCCCTTCTGGCTTTCCTGGTGTCGGAACAACGAGCCCGAGATCGTCACTGCGACCGGCCCTTTCGGATCCGCCTGCCACCTCCCGTACAGAGATCTCAGCTGGCCCTTCTACCTGCTGGGACCGACCACGGCTGTAAAGGGCCCTCTGATCCTTACTCTGAGAGATGCGCTTGTCCGTGGTTCTCCTAGCCTGTAAATTTGTGTGATCTTTTCTCAAAAGTTGCTCAGCTAGATATATGGCCAGCCTGGGAGGCTAATATCCAAGCGTGCTGTGTCTTTGAATATTTATTATCCCATTAACATGCCATTCAGCAGTTTGTAATTCAAGGTGACCAAAAACCTGCTCATTTCCCCTCTCTTGTTCTGATGGAACAGAATTTAAAAAATATATATATATATATATATCCTTCAGTGAGACGAAGCAGCAAGTCCCCATACAAACGAATCAGCCCATTGCATTTAGCAGCTGTACTCATTGCTAGGGGGCTGGTTACCACAAGCCGGCCGTGGTCGTGGCGTTAATGGAAAGCACGTTGCCTGTGGAGGTTCTCCTGCTCTGAGGAGCCTCCTGCATCTGCCTCCCAAGCAGCTGCTCCTTAATGAGGTCTCTTGCTTTGCGATGCTCTTTTTTATCTTGGTTGTTCATACTTACATTAATAGTCATACCCGGAACCTTACAGAAAAAATTCCAAGAATCTCTTATTTATTCCGAAGGGCGATCTTTAAATATTATGTTTAAAGGTTATATATGGCAGGTTTGTTAAGCACGTGCGCTTGTGCTAGAGCTGGGGCCGGGCACGTCGCCTGCCCGGAGCCACGGGCAGCCCCAGTGCCTTTTGGAGGGGGAGAAGGACAGCAGAGCAGCCCTCTTAGCAGCTGCAGCTGCTGTACAGTGACCTCCTAGGGGTATTTGATTGTTTTCCTTTCCATAAAGGTTTTAAGAAAACTGATTTTAAATTTCTTTAATTACAGCTGATTTTAGTAACGTTTACACTTAATTGCAGTAGCAGAGAACTTCGATATAGTAATATGTAAAGAAAACAGATGAGAATGAAGCATGCCTTGTTCACATGAGATTGAGGATGGTCTTGTTAAGTTTGGAATAATCTGTTTCCAAGTATTGAGTAATAACATGATTTTGGAGTTGTGATTAGCGTTAGATTTTTTTGAATTTGGATTTTTTGTCTTCTCATTATTTTGTCCTCACAGTGGTGCCTCATGCTGGTTCTTCCCCATGCTGCTACTCAAAAATACCAGTGGCATCAGAAATAGGATTATTTTGCAGATGGGTTTCTTTTTCATTACAGAAATTCACAGGCACAGTCTGTGACAATCAAATAAAGAAAAGGAAACGGGGAAGAAGTATCTCTTATGGTTCAGAGCAAAAGAGATTTTTTTGTGTGTGTATTTTTCTTGTGTGCCAGCCATTTATAGAACAAAATTTACATATTGTGCTTTGAGAAAGAGTACTATGGGGATATAATACTTGGATCATGATTTGGGATGGAAAAGAGTAGGTGTTACAAAAATAAATAATAATGAGGGAAAACATGCATAATAAAAGCAGTGAAATAATGTCAAAGCAAGTAGGAGCGAGATGATGAATAAGAGTAAGGCAAATTGTCATCTATTTGTATTTAAAGAAAAAAAGGTGAGATGCAAACTTGAAAGTAAGAATGAAATGTAATTGTGCTGCTCTGCTCCTCTGCTTCCCCTGTCCTGCAGATCGTGCTGTGTGAGCTGATTAAAGGCATTGGGCTTGGTGCATTATAGTAAGTTTTGCCTACTAAAAGGAACTTGAAAGAGAGGGCTGCCAAATCAGCTCAGGGAAAGTCTTTAAAATGCAGAGATTTCTGTGGGCACTGTATAAATAACGAGCAATGGTTTTTACTGAGTGATTTTCAAGCTTCTTCATTATTTTACTCTCTCTTACTTTGTTACCAAGATGGAGGAGGTTTATTATAACTCGTTCTACTTTCTTAAAGCTTTTGAGAGAGCCAACACGTTTTTCTCCATCTTGGCAGAATTTATTAGACCCCTAGTAAGCAAATGACGGAGCCCATCCGCTTCCCCAGATGAACCCGGCTGCTGCGTCCCTGCTGTCTCTCTTCAGCCGTTGCATCCTCTCTTGCAGGTGGCTGCTGCTTCTCCTGGGGCTGGAACGAGCACGGCATGTGCGGCGACGGCACGGAGGCCAACGTCCACGTCCCGAGGCCCGTGCGAGCGCTGGGGCGCGCCGGGCGGCTGCTGGTCGGCTGCGGGGCAGGACACTCCATGGCTCTGCGCGCGCCGCGGCGCCGGCCGCGAGGCCTCACGACTGGGCACGGCGCTGCCCACGGGGCTGCAGGAGGGCCGCCACGGGATTACCTAGAATCGACACAAGAGGCTGAAGATGCGGAAGGGGTTTGCTCCCAAGCCACAAGGAATGACGCTCAGAACGCTATCGCATAAAGACAAACTGAATATCTCTAATTATTTCATGGGTTCTTTTCGCAGGGGTTGTACTCACAGATAGAACAACAAGCATTTTGCTTTGATGGAATACAAGTGAGGAAGGAATAAATTCTTGTTCTTCTGAGCTGTTTTCGGAGGAGTGAACTGACTGCCTCATCGCTCATCATTAGCGTCTAAATCCTGTCTGAGGAACCAGTGTGAGGAGGTGAACACCCAGGGCTACTTCTGCTCCTTTATTTTTGTATCTTTATGTCATGATAAATGTGTAGCACCTGCCAGCTTCTACTGGAGTAGTGAGCTCCCAAAACCTGAAAATCCCGTTCGCATCAGAGAGAAGTGTCAGTGGACACAAATATTTATGTGCACATGGTTTAAACAGAAGATGGGATTGAAAAGAATGAAGGAGGTATGATTTAGAAGGCTGGCAAAACGAGAAAGTGAGGCCTTTCTAAAACTAATTATATCCTGATTAAACTGAGAGGAGTAGCAATTATAAAGAATTAGTTTCTGTACCAGACATCAGTTTATTAAAGATTTTCAGTGATGCAGATATGCCATAATTATTAACTTGCAAACCAGGCCTAAAGTTTTTGAAGCTACTGCTTTGAGAAGAAAAATGTCTAAGAGCTTTTTGGAAATGCTGGAAAACTTGCTGAAAGGCATAAAATAGCTGCAGCAGTTGAGGATGGTCGGGTCCCAGCTCCAGTTCTAGCTGCCTTTGGACAGGAAAGACCAGCCAGACCAAATGGAAGGTTTCCCCCAGGTCTCCAGCCTCAAACGCAGCTCGCAGCAGCCCTGCTAAGTTCAGGCCAGTTCTCGCAGCTGTCTCTGAGCCCAGGCCAGCTGCTGCTCAGAGCATTCCCACAGTGCTCGCTCCAGGGGAGCGCTTGGCAGACGGAGTGTAAGGGAATGGAAAAGCCCAGGTTACCTTCAAATATTACTAACCACTTCTACTGAGCAGAGTTTTGTAAGCTAATTATGGAACTGCCTTTCACACAAATACAGTGGGTGCCCTTAAACTGGATGTTTACCACCCACGATAGTTAAATTTGCTGTGGTATTTGATGTGGGCAAAGCTCTAAATATAGAGAATACAACTGTGTGCTAAATGCATCTTTTACTGAGACCCATGGTTGCTAAACAGTGGTTTATTTTTTAAAGAAAGCTTGCCAGGGAAGGTGAGCCGTTGCAAAATGTCAGGAGAAGGGATCTTAGAAAATAGGACAGGAAAACTTGCTAATGATGTATCAGTTCAGTCGTGAGGAGGAGGTTTTATGGTAGTAATGTGCTCTGTGAGGATATTTTTTGCAACATAGTTATGCAGTAGTCATAGCCCATGGCCTTATTTTCAGCATTTTCTTTTCTGTTGAATGGAGAAGATGCTGAAGCAGATTGTGAAGCTGACTAGAACTGCAATAAAGACACTGAAACATGAAAATAATAACAAAATGGGTTCTCCACAAAATGTGCAGAATTAAACCTTCTGCTGGGACTTTTTTAAATCCCTGTATTGGTTGTGGTTGTTGCTATTAATATGTTGTTCCAGGCTACTGCCTCTTGCACTTGTTCTTACGTGGCGAGGCTGCTGTTTGCTGGCTCTCCTCGGTGCAGCTTAGAGCAGCCTCAGTGATACCCTGAGCAGGTTTGCAGACTTTTCTGGCTGTTGTCTTTTGAGGATTTTACCTTCCTTCCCCTCCAGAATCCATGTACTGAATAAACATGTTCTCCTGTTTCAGCAATCCTGGCCTCTACGTAATTTTGTTCCTTGCTTTGACAGCTAGTGCATGTCCCCTTGAACCGCAGAGCTTCTGTACTGAGCGTGTTTTGATAGCGCGTCCTCGTCCTGCAGTGCAGTTCAGAGGAACCCAACAAATTATGTAACAAATAAATGTGACTTGGTTGTCTTGTTGCACTTTTTCAGATGAATAAAATGAAAATGCCTTTGTAAGGAATTATTTGGGTGATGAGGAAATAAAGGAGTCCTTTAATTTTATTTCCTGATCCTTTGATCAGGAAAGATGAAACAGATCCACAAGGGGCAGGGCTGCACTTTCTCCCCTTTCTTGCCTGCCTGTGTAGGCTGCGCACTCTGGGGAATCATGATGCTGTCCTGAGAGCTTTGCGGCTGGTCAGGCCCTCTACATGCTGCTGTAGTGCAAAGAGTGAATAATAGTGCATAGTACATGCATGAATGTCAAAACCAGCTTGTTGCCCATTCATTCAATAATTCATACCCTGTTTTGTATGTCAGTATGCTTTCTTTGCAGAATAGAAGCTTGTACAAAATCAGTCGAGGCTTTCTACTGAGACTTCACCTGTAAGGAAGGGCACGGACAGTGTAAAGCTGCCAGGCAAGCGAGCAGACCCCCTTCCTTGCTGACATTCACAGACCTTAGGCCCTGTTTCTTGGTGTCCTGACAGAGAAGGTCAGCCTCTGTGAGGCAAAATGCAGAGGCAGTGCGCTGCGCTAATGCCTTTGGAGCAGCAGAGCAAGCAAAGCCAGAGCTGTTTATGCAGATATTCAGCATGAAACAGAGCAAGTCTTTTATGTAAGTACCTCGCGTCCACATTCAGTGCAAATAAAGGGGCAAGGTTGGTAAAATCTATGAACACTGGTACAAGGTAAGCAAGCGTCAATACAATCTTCCCCCTTACCTTCCCTCATCCTGTTTGTGAAAACGAGTGAACTTGCCAAGATGGCAACATTCACGAGGGGAAAAGGCTGAACTGTAATATCTTTTCTGGAAAGCTGCTGTAGGTCTCTGACCTGCTGAGAGCCTTCAGGCTCCCGAGCAGGGGAGAAGGAAGCAGTCCTGCCTGCTGCTGTTGTGCAAACGGCCTGAGAGCTGCACTTAGCACCTGTACAAACTCACAGGGTGTCTCTGCAAGACTCTCCTGTTCTGCCTCAGAGAGTGTTGGAGGAAAGAAGGAAGGAAGATCCTTGTATTGCTTCAGAAGTTCCTCTTTCGTAGAAGATTTGTTTAAGCTATTGGTGTTTCTGATGTTGTTTGTGTAGCGTTCCTGATTGCTTTAATACTTTTGTGCTTGGAATGCTGTAAAATCAAAAGGAATTCAAGGCTTCATTTGCAAGACATGCTCCTACCTACCTTTCTTCCCTTTCGCTCTCTTGCTTTTCCTTTTCTGCTGCTGGCTTCCCTCCCCTATTGAAGTAGCTTCAGCCCTGTTGGTGTCTCTAGTTCTTGCCCTCTGCAGCTGCCATGAAGATCATTTCCTGCATGAGTGACAAGGTTTTGTCTGACTGTGGTACCTGAGCACTAGGAAACTGGGAGGTGGGAGGAAGAATGTGTGTGGGGGGATGTGTGTGTGTGTGTATATAAATATATATATATACATTATAATAATATATATATATTATTTGTTTATTTTTTGTTTTGGGAGTCAGGAGGCTTGAAGATGGAAAACAGACAAAGGAAATCAGTCAGAATGCACAGAAGGAGGATGACCGTGGGATAACACTTAAAGGAGGCACAGTAGAAAGCCTGAAAGAGTCAGTGAACTAAAACACTGGCAAAAAGCAGAGCAGAGGGAATAGACTGGAAATGCAGGTGCCTGAGCCTGGGTAACCACACAGGGACATCAGCATTTCAGCCCTCAGTGCTGTGGAAGTGCGGTGTTACTGGAGCTCATCCCTCCCTGCATTTACCTGACATTTAAAGTTAATAATGTGCGTAATTAACGTGCACAGGTTTTCCTTTCTTATTTGTAGAACATCTTACATTTCCAGTTCTCTTCAGTCGAGGGATCATTGTTTCTGTTTTCACCTTCCCATTGTGAAAATCGTTAGCTCAGACCTGTGACCTAATCCAGCACTTAATCACGTTCTTATGCTTGCCATCAAATGCACTCTGGATCAGGCTTTAACTGCCTAAGCAAGAATTAAGTCATTTAGGGATTTTCATTTCTTTCACCCCCCGTATTGGAAATTCAGCTGATAGCAAATCTTTGTTACAAGAATTGCAAAGTTATGTTATTTTTTCTACAGTCTCTCTATTCCATTAGAGGTTTTGGTATTTTTAAAGCATGTGGTAAACCTTGTACTTTTAGCTGTTTTTTTTTTTAAGGATCCAGATTTTTTTCACAAGCATTTGGATAGCATTTGTCATGTTTACTACCAATTTGTAGTGCAGAGCAAGCAAAATTTCTGAGAAGGGAAGAAAAATACTTAAAAGACTTGCTTCTCAAAGGCTAGAAATAGATTGCAGTGTGTGGCAGATAATAATCTTGTATGGTTTTGCACTTAAAAATATGCACAGTAGAAAACTGGGGCTTATACCAATGTTGATGAATACTTTAGCTGACCGAAAAAGAATTGGAGATTTGAACCTTTAATGTATCAAGCTCTTGGTTTATTTTATTTGAAAAATAAATAGGAGTATATTCTTTGCTTCTTTTTAACTTACATGCTATTTTAAAATCATTGCTAAATACTGCTCTTAGATGCTTTGCTTCACGATAGAAAGAACAAAGTAATAGTCCTGAATTAGAATGCTTGGGCTGTCTGGAAATGGCCATCTGTTAGCTAAACATCACCAAAAAAAAAAAAAAAAAAAAAAAAACGCCCTTTCTTACTGCATGCACCTGCAAAGCTGAGGGGGAGAAACGGCGTGTGTGAAGCTGTTGTTTTCCAGGTACAGAGGAGGCAGGTCCCTGAAGGAGCAGGAAGGGACCTGTGCCAGCTGTTTGTGCAGCTCCTTCCAAGGCTCCTCCACCCCTTGTCTCTGCTTTCGGCTGGCTTTGATGCCAAGGCTGGGCTGAGAACAGGGAGCAGCGGAGCTGGTCCCTGCGTGGTGGAAGGGCGGCCTGCAGGAAGCCCTGTGCCGCGCTGTGGGAGCGGGAGCGCGCACACGGCTACAGAGTGCCCGGGGAACGCGTGTTTCAGCTTAATTAGAAACAAGAGCTGCCGCAAAGTAATTATTCCTGAATTAAAGCTGGCGTTGGAGGTGAGTAAATCTGAAGGTAATACTTATTTTGCAAAATTTCCAAGGGCGCTTTTGTTTTCTGATGGAAGTAGGTCACGTTTAACTTCCTTTCAGACAAACCTTTGCAGTTAGAGGTTCAACACAAGTCTAAGTCCAGTTCCTCTTTTCCTCTTGTAACCAGCCCTTCCCCCTGCCCCTTTTCTTTTTTAACTGATTTGGATGCACAGATTTCTGGTACCTATAGCCAAGGGGTTGCCAAGCAGCAACAAAGACATGGTGTCAGTTTAACTGTGTGGTGCTTAGTCAACCTGCCCAGTAATCCTCCGCTTTAACGTACAAGATAGAAGGGATTCCTCCCTGCGCCGTCCTGCAGACGGTATCTGCATCTCTCCTGAGCAGTGAGTTTATACTAACTGTTCCTATATAAATACTGCATTTCAGCATTTGGCCTCAGAACACTTCAAAAAGAGGATGACAACACCGATGCTGAGGCACAGAAAACAGGAAAATCCCAAGCAAGGTGTAACCCAGCATGTCTCCAGCAGTCAAGAATAAAATTCCAGCTCTCCTGGGTCCTGGGCAGCGCCAAGGACAGTGGTCCTTGATGGTCCTATAGCCCGACCTCCCTGCTCTCGCCTCCCCCATCCTTGCTCTCCTTCCCCAACACGCAACAGCTCTTCCCTCACATGCTCTCATTTTCCATAGCTCTCCCACATCCTCCTGCCCACCTCCACTTCTTGTACTGCTGCCAGCCCTTCTGCAGCCCCCACCAGCCCTGGGAGCACCGTCGCAGAGCAGATCTCCTGGGGGAGCCGCTGGGCTTGAGCTCCCGCTCGTGTCCGAGCCCTGGGGCCACCCGCTGCCTGCATCCTGGCTGGGCTGTCCCTCCAAAGCCGGGCTGCTCCCTGGCTGCAGAGGTCCCTCAGGGCGATGCCTGTGCAAGACTTGGGTTTGCTGCTAGTTGAGGAAGCCCTGAGCTGAGCTCCATGGGCAACAGAGATGCTGGTGAAAACACCGGAGCACAGTCCTCTTAGTGTCTGGCATCTGGAGATAGTCGGACCTGGGTAATTACAGACTTTGAAATGCTCCTGTGAATGCTGAGCATTGAGAACCTCAGCAGCCCGAAGTAAGGAATGGAACTTTCCATGTGGATTGGTAAATGTATTTGGGTTTAAAATATTCGCTTGATAAGAAATTTGAGACATGCAGTGTTCTGAGATACTTTCTAACTTGACGTTCATTTTACATTCAGATTTCACACTTGATCGCAAATAACCGTTTGTGTTCCCAGGAGAGAGGAATGTTGCTGCTACAGTCCTAGATGAATGCAGGGGCCTTGGGACTTCTCAACAGACAGGTACTTTACACCTGAAGTCAAATGAATGAGTGGCTTAAAAATAACCTACCAAAATTATGCATATTTTCATGTAGTAAAGTTGGTTTGTGTTTGAGTGCAGAGACAAAGTTGCTTCCAGGATATATACGGAAAGCAGAGCAATAGGTTGCCTTGTTTAGAAACCATGAAGAAGATGCACCAAATCATAGAATCATAGAATGCTTAAGGCTGGAAGGGACCTCTGGCAGGGTAATAACTGCTCTTGTTTTTGCTTCAGGTTTTCCTTTGTAAGTGTCTCTGGGCTCTGTTCCTTTCTAAAGGAACCCGGCTTGCTCTGTTCTGTACTTCAATCTGCTCATTTTTCCCAGCAGCAATTCGTTTCAGTGATGTATTTTCGTTTCGACCCTGAAACTTTAAGGAGAGAGAAGGCAATTTATGTGAAAAATCACTTCACCCAGATTAATGACTGCTGCACTTGAGTGTTATGAGAGCGGTATTAGTTAGATTCTTTGCTGGAGGGAGAGAACAGAAACCGCTTTTCAGGTCTTCACTGTTGGAAATGTTCTGTTCTGGAAATGGTTTCATGTGTTGTGTTGGTCCAGAAAAAAGCTAGTGTTTTCATGCAGTCAGAGGATAAAGCTGTATGTGTGTACAAAGTGCGGAAGAGGGTTGTTGGTTTTGGTTGTTTTGGTTTGTTTTTCTTGGTGTTAGCAAGTATTAAACTGTAATTGCCAGTGGATTTCAGGCAAAGGTAAAAAATACTGGTGTCTCGGTTTGATAGCTGGGAATCCATCACTGAAAGCGGAATTTCCAAAGGAAGGAATATGGCTGTTGATGCCTGAATGTGTTTCTGCTCTTATTTATGGTGATGTGAAGTCAGAAGTAGTTGGTGACATTGCTGGAAGCAGGTGCTCAGGATCTAGCCACGCATGTTACCTCCAACTCTTTTACCAACATGGACCTCCTGTGTTGGGATTGGGGAAGCTTGGAGGAATCAGTGTTTTATTTACCCCAGAGCACATCCTTCTTGGATATAGAAGAGCCGCGATGGCCCAGGAACTTTCTTTCGGGGTTGAGTGTCAGGTCTCAGTGCAACTTGGGTCCTTGTGAGACATTGCAGGTGTCTCCCTCTTCTCCGGAGCTGTCAGTGCTGCCTCTACAGTGCTTGTCATGCCGAGGACACCTGTGGGTCACAAGGGACCTTAAGCTTCAGAGCATCTCCTGCGGCGCTGGAGGGGGAGCACGTTTCTGTTTGGGAGGGTTTATAGAGTCTCTCAAAAGACATGGTGACCTCAAATCAAAATAAGTGCCCCTAAGCAGAAGTGGCGCTGGTAGATGTGGCAGAGTGGCAAGTAGCATAGGGTAACAGCCTTGGGGCATAGGTGCTTCACCTGCTAGTTGCAGTGGAGATCCATGTATGTGCAGAGCGCTGTGGGAGGGAAAGATCCATGCGGGACTTACAGGGCTGAATTATTAGTGTTCCTTGTTTTATGGTCATAAGGAATGTGAGCAGTCTTGACACCAGGGCCTTGAGTAATGGTATTGAATAGAAAGTTTGGTTTAAAAAAAAAATCTGTTCTGAGTTCCTAAGACACTGTAGGAGGCCAAGTTGTTTGTTATGCAGTTTTGGAGCCGGGGTTAGTTTGTACCCTGGAGATAGGAACATTTATTGGCCAAGACTAATAGCATAGAAATGGGGAGGAAAACATATCTCAGGAGAAAGTCAGTGAAACTAGGAATCAAGCACATAATGCTAGATCCAAAACTATAAAGGAGCTTTTTCTTTATGACCTTCAAGATCACATCGGCTTTTCTCTTGCTTGTAAAACACAGCTTGAGATCTTTATTTCTTGATTTTTCTTTTGGAGTGGAGTTTGCAGAGACAAGGTCCAGCTGCAGTCCTCCTCTGTGTATAGTTTAGCACTTACCAGAGCCATGAGGAGCTTCCATTTTTTGTTTTAATTTCTGCTTCCTCCAGGCCTTGGAGCCGTACTATTCCTTAACGCTTCTGTTCCCCTCAGCAGTCGCAGATGCTGTAGCTTTTGGCTGGAAGGTGGCCAGCTCATTAAACAGTCTCACATGAGGATAAAGATGCCTCTTGCTTTGCAGAAGCACTGCACCGAGAAGGCTCAGGCAACCAGAATGCTCTCGACACACGGTTCGTAATTGTCATTTCCAGGATCCAAAATGACATTCGGTGCCGTTTTGTTTCTCACTTCCTACTGCTGCATGGTGTGTGGCAAATCAAATGTGACTCAGACACCTGGATTTCTTTCAGGGTTTCAGATCAGGTGTGCTGCTGCAGCTCGTAAAGGAAGAACACGTAAAGGACAGGGCACAAAGAAGTAAGAAAAACTGAATTCATTTCATCAGCTAAAAAGACAGACTTTTATTATTGGTGGGGAGGGAAAGGGAAGATACCTAAATAATTATAGCTTTTTGTTTTAATCTTCCCTTATAAAATTACTAATGGTGTGAATTCTTCAGACATTGGTTGTATCAAGTGTTTGCAGGCTTCATTTATTATCTACTAACCAAAATTAGCATTGTAAAACCACAGCAATACCAAGCTTTTCTCCTACATTTCTGTTGAGAACACTGTATTTATTCAAGATTTTAGAAGCAAGTCTCTGGAAACCCTGGTTGCTTCAGGAAAGGATTCCCCTTTACATTATACAGCAGGCACTGAAACCATGATACAAAATTTATTTCATGCTAGAATTGTTTTGCATAACATTGTGCATGCATTTTACTCAGAAGTACTAAATTGCATACAATGCTGTTGTCTTGTTTCTTAAACTTTGAGACATTTTTATACTTGAATATTTTCCTGATTTTTGTACTATAAGTCCCAGTTTTAAAATAACACCTTTTTGTTTAAAATTCATACTGATTACTTAATATGAACAATTTATGAAGGGTCTTTATGCTGGATCTATACATCAATAAAATACAACATAACCAGAGCTGGAAAATTAAATCTAGACCAGCTGTTACTGTCAGGTCCGAAGGAAGGTCCCATGTGTCACAAGCATGCCAACAAAAACAGACAGGAGAAAGTTTCTTATTTTTATACACTTCTAGTCAGATTAAAAGTTCTTGATTTCCATGTCGGTGTGATGAACAGTGAAGGCGGGGTCAATATGACCGATGACTGCCTGATTGCACTTTTTTAAAACCATTACTCTGTATCTTGTATACAAAAAGAAGCGATCCATAGCAAAGAAATGTACAGTTTTATCATGTTTTACATTTTGGCTACAACAACGTATGTAAAAGTAAAGAGCTTTGAAAGAAAATATATAACTTTGCTTTTTTTTTTTTTTCTCTCTCTTTAAGGTTAATCATACATTTGCAGTGTTTCTTGTTTTTGTTATCTTTTTTTTTTTTTTTTTTTTAACTTTTGTCTTCATGCAATTCATGCTGTGGAACAAAAAATAGATTAAAAAAAAATCTTCTACAGTTTTGTTACATTTTGGCCGTAGAAAAAGCCTGCATCTCTAGTACAACTCCGAAACCACGAAGAATCATCCGTAAAAGCTGCATGGAGCGAGTTTACTTTGTCCAAATGAGAAGGTCTTCCATGCCCGCCCAGTTCCACACAGATGTTTATTAGCCATCAATGTTCATCTCCATCTTGCCTTGTCAGGTCACTCTGACTGCCTCTGTTGGCATATATTTAGCAATGACTGGACTTTCTTTGCAAAGATCTGCATGTAAAGAATACAATCAGTACTTGAGCTTCTTCCCTGCGCTTTTCACATCAAGCTTGGCATCTTAGTTTTAAAGGAAGGAGGAAAAGGTGGAATAGCTACATGCAGAGGCAGCCATATTCTTCTTCAACAGGATTTTTTCCATGCAGTCAGCCCGACTGAGACCTCTCTACAGTGTGTCTGAGTATTGCTTTCAGCTTAAGATAGGCGCCCATGCAACGTTTCATCCTACTGTGCTTGTTTGCTCAAACTCCTGCAGGGTTCCTATGGCTCAAAAATATCCTGAGAAAAGCAAAATCTTCCATCGTTGGCACGTTTCAGCATTGCCTAAATGCCTACCCCATTCCATACCGAGCCAGGAGATCCACCATTAGCCACAATAAGCATATACTAGCGTGATGCACCGGGAGCAAAACTAGCTGGTGCATCTGCCCTTCATCCTCGGTACTGACACCATGCAGCGTGTATGGCCCACCAGGACTATGGAAAAGCCTGCCTGCTGCCATCGGGATGCTATCAGGAGTGTTGTCACCTAGTGGCAAGAGTAACACTGTTCCCAGCAGGTGCTACTGTGAGACATTGCATCTTCAGACTTAGTCACCTGGGTTATATGCAACATAGCATAGGCTAATTGAAAATAAAGCTTTTTAGACCATTCTCTGCTACTGATCCATGCTACAAAATAGATGGGATGGGAGACCAAGAACGTCTCACTGGACTAGGAGAGCTGTAGGGCGCAGACACTGAGGATAATCCTATCGCTTTTCCACTTATGCCAGCTATGCTGTTAAGGCTCCGTGACATTTCGTAACCTTCATTTAAAAGAAAAATGCAAAGTACAGCATTGGATCAATGACAGAATGGACTAAGAGTGAGGTCAACATTGTAGCCAGTTCAATAGCATCTGCATGCATGGACATGCTGAGAGTAGTATCGCTTGCAACATGATTCGGAAGGCCATTGAAGTAAAGAAGTTTAAAACAAAAGAAATTCATTATCATTTCTCAAGGAGGGTCAGGCTGTATAACTGATCCTACAGGCAGCAACATGGTAGTATCCTAGAAAAAAAAGTCAATGGGAGGGGTTTTTCCATGTCTTTATCATACACTCACGCGTACCTCGGCCCTGTCACTTCATGCATTTGACCTCAGGCAAAATTAAGATAGCTTAAAAAGGAGAAGGGGGGAGTGAAAAGAAAGAAAAGAAAAAGGAACAACAACAACAAAAAAAAGGCAGCAACATCCATGGAATTTATTCAGTTGCTATAGAGATACTACTCCTTTGTTCTCAGCGCTTAAAAAAAAAATAAAAAAAAAAGGATAACCAAAACTGCATGCATTCGGTTTCCCTCCCCCTCCCCTTCTTTTTCAGGCATGCACGTAAACAGCTCAGCAAGTGTACAGAGTTGCACAAACGATGGATGAAGTTCTGCTGGAACAGCAGTTAAGATGCTCTCAACGTGTTTCAAACAGGCCAACAATATGCTGACGTATATTACTCTTTAGCCAACCAGCCTCTGTTTCATTCAGGAACGAGAGGCAGTTGCAGTGCATTGTGAAAACCATACATTCCTCATCCCCAAGGATGTGCCATTTGGAGTGTTCACCTGATCCACTGGAACCACCCAAACTCGCCCGGGGCTGAATGAACGGGGCCAATGCTTATCCGATACAGAATCAAGTAAAACACTTTGCTACAAAGGTAAATTTTAGAAGATATACTTTCATATGAAAGTGTTGTGGTCCAACTATATCTTTGTTGATGATAAGCTTTAAACTTTTAAGTACATACATTATCTATAACTGGCATTTACTATAACTATTGCCCATCATACAATGGCACATGGGAATTCTATGCTCCATACTCAGCGTATGGTAACGACATACAATTTTTGCAGATTTAAAAGATTGACTATATCATATACTATATACAGTGCACCAGTGATAAACACTGATATGAAGATAGATGTATCTTTTCCAATATCTCCATTCCTTATCAATTTGTATGCATATATATGTAGTTCTAATTTTGGTGGGTATGGTTTCCTTGTGGTAGATTATGTTAACAAAGCTTAGCTTATCTTAAGGGAAGGGGGGGTTACTTTGATTTGACTTGGATTTGCAAGATAGATGATTGTGATGATTATTAAAGTAAAATGCAGTCGCTTCTGACAGATCTGTACCTGTCAGAAGTTGGAAAAAAATAACTTCTAATGATTCATTTATTGAAAGGAAAATGATTTTAGGTTTTTCCAATCGTAAGACACCTGTGCTAGCAGATGTTCTTGTGTGCTTCTCTTCCTCTGCCAAACTTAGTATCAATGAATATCCAAATAATTTGTCTTGGAATTCTGTTAAGGTGGCTGAATACTTGTTCCATGTCTTGAGGATATCTCCCTTTGTGCTTTAGTTTGCGGTCTGCCACCTGCAACTCTCTGCTCCTCAGAATGCAGTAAGCTCTGTGAGCTTTCCAAGTGGGAAGCTTCCATTGCTATCAAACATTGAGGGGCCTCTCCATGGAGGACAGTTTGGTTTAAGGACGTAGGGGAGCTTTTTTCACTGAAGCTCACTGCACCAGCTGGAGGTGGGAGATTCAACAGCCTAGCATAGCTGCGTGGGGTAGTTACAGCTCCTCAGGCTTTTCTTTCTGAAAGAAATAGGTTAGAAACTCCAAATGCAGACATCAGGTGGTGGTTTCCAGCCCAAGCGTGCATCTCTACGACAAGCGCACTACTGCGTGCTACAGCTACAGCTGACTTTCTCTCGTTTGATAACCGGCTGCTAGCTAGGTGGTTAGAGGACCCCAGCTACATACCCTTTCTTATTCCTCCATCAGGCGGGCAGGGATATTCCCCGGTTGATAAGAGGAAGCAGGGTCCATATCTCTCCCGAGTGCCAGAGCGGGTAAAGGGCAGGCCCTCATCAGGCGTAATAGCCTGGTCTATGTGGGGACAGTCTTCGTTTGCCAGCGCCGCCTTGGCCACCTCACCATTCAGTTTCGAATCTTCAAACATATAAGCAGAAGGCTATTGAAACACTATGCACTGTTTATTAGCGTTCGCGAGGCAAATTAAGGCTTCACAGCTAACGAGATCTACCGCGACTCTATGAAAGGCAGCACATCTGTCCTAGACACTGCGTTCGTGGTGCTGCACCAAAATAAAAGCAAAGGCTGTTAAGCGGGAGGAGAAACAAAACGCGATGGCGTTAGATGTAGCGGCAGCCACCTGCACTTCCCCCCGAGGGGCACTCAGGATCGGGCGGGCTTTGCGTCCTAGGCCTGCGAGCAGAAGACCGCGGTTAGAGCCCGGATCGTGGTGCCGCGTGACGGCGCGCGGCCTGTGGGCCGGGAGGCCTCCTGTCGCCTGGAGCTCGGCAGAGGCACTTGACTGTGAGTTGTGGTTTCGTATTTGAGTATATTCTGTTTGGGCTGACATAGAGCTTTGTGGGAGGTTGCTGAGGGGAAAATGCCTGTTCTTCCCCTCCCCCGGATTTACCCAGGTTGTTTCATACTGTTTCTGATAGCAGTTGGGCAGAATGGTTGTACACGTTTAGACACACAGAGTACGCTATGTCTGGAAATATGACAGCAGAATGTGGATTTGAAAGCAAGAAATCCATTTTCTGATGTTCTCCTTGGAAACACATACAGTATTCGCAATGCCAACACAGGACACTACATACAGAAAACAATACAACAGGCCATGAATTTGGAAAATGAGTAGAGTAAAATTTACTCTTGACTGTAAATAATGAAAAAAAGTTGTCAGATTCACCCATTTACTCCACGCATTCCCATGAGGATAGACTGAGAAGAGCAGGTTTTCTCTGTGTGACTTACTTCACGTTTATAAAGCAACGCAAGTGCTATTCATTCTAATGTTTGAAAGTGCAAATTAGTATAGTGAGAATATACTCGAAATATGGCACAGCTCAATTTGAGTATTTTGGCTGGAGGGGGGAGAAAAAAGAAAAAAAACAACACAGTCAAAAGGTGCTTGTTGGATTTTCATGAGTGCTAACCGTAGGCCAACAGAGTGGCGCGGGCAGCACCCTGCGCCTCGGCTGCGCAGCGCTCACGGCCTGCGCACGGGAAGGCAGAGTCTGCGGGTCATCTACCGGCCTCTTGGGAAAGACAGAGTCAGGGCGTACGCTTAATCCACAGCCTCTTCCAGGTTCGCGTACCGGCTCGCGCTAAACTCTACGTGATGCTGTCATTTGCTTGTCGGCAGACTTGAAGCCAAGTAGTAAAACAAGCCCAAAAGAGAAAATACAACAGGCATGGTCCTGTGATACAGTTCTTATCCTCTGGTTTTGGATGGATGTGATGAATGAGGAGCAGGCGGAAGCCCTTCCTTGTTTTGCACACACACACGCACACAGATGAAGGTGAGACACACTGCACATCTTCTCGGGCACCAGTAATGGCACTCGGTGCCTTGTTTCCTCTTTGGTTTAGAGGGTTCTGGCTTATCACTATGTAAACAGCCTTTCCTGCAAGTACCTCACCTCTGCCTCCTGTCTTCTCTAAGCAGCATTAGTCAATTTATTCCCCCAAAAAGGATGGGGGTAATGCTGTGTTTTGCAAGTGATGGACTAATTAAGCCTCTCAAGGTATTTAAGTTGGCAGAAGCCAGTCCTGCTGGGGCAGTGCGTGGCTCCCCTGTGTGTGGACAGCAGTGCCTTGCTTGCCTCAGTGCCTGCTGAGCTTGCAGGAGCTTCTCCCTCACTTCCACCTGATCTCAGTAAGAGGAATCTGGCTTTGTTCTTCTTTTGATGCTAAACTCTTTCACAAAGGAAAGGCAACGTTATCATCTTTGTTTTACAGATGGGAAAAACTACCATGCAGTGAAGTGACTTGCCCACTGCTAGGTAAGAGGTTATTTACAAGAGCAATCTTCTGACTCCCAGCAGGGCATCTTATCTCCGTAATCATCCTGTCTGTGAATACCTAGTTAACTGCACCAGCTTTAAGCATTCACCTGCAGAGTTTTGGCTGAGGGGCTGAAAAAAGTATTCAGCAAGTCTCCCAGGTGAGTAGTTTGTTTCACAGCTACCTCATTTGTGTGGTTTGCATTCTTTTTTCTTCCTTCTGCTTGTTTCCTCTACCTCCTTTTTCAGAAAAGTGCTAGATATTTTGAAGCAAATGCAGAATTTCAGAATGGCATGTTGTGGAGAAACACAGGGGAGACTACCCGTGCCCCTGCTGCATGACTTTTCTCATAGTCAAATTATGAACACGTTGCTGCAGACTGTCCTAGTGCTGCTGGCTTTGATCTCAGCTCTAGCCATGTAAACATCAATACTGAGTTTCACCTGTCTGAACTGGAGCTCAAGTTCAGGCTACTGATGCACTTCCATCTGTGCGATATATTCACAGACCTCAGTCTAGTCTCACAAGTGTGGCACACGTACAGAGCGGGTTCCTGCAGTGGGAAACCACCTCAGTCCTACTGTTCTCCAAAACTACCAAAATTCATGTTCTTGGTCTACTTTTCTTCCTTAGATGTCTTCAGAAATTGTGTGTGGGCCAGGGCCCTCCCCACTGACTGCTTCACCTTGTGCTTATTGCTCCCTTGGTCTCCTACACCTCTATGGAGCTCCAAGGTGGCCACTTCTCCAAAGGATGGAGGAGTAGAAAGGCACTCAGGGAGGGCCTTTTCAGTCTTTCTGAGTTTGGAAGTACAATGCCTTTTCCAGACCTTACAGGAACTTGTAGGTCATAAGCACTTGGACTGAAATAGGGCTGAGAGAAATCCCGTGAGTCGCAGCTTGGTTCCATGCACGCCTGCCTAGGGGGTTTGCAGGCTCTCCTTCCCAGCCTGGGCTGCATGCCTTGGCACTCTGCTAAAGTGCATAGGGTCTTCTCAGCCCTAGATCAGAAACGCAGCAATTGGGAGACATCACGCTCATTTCTTTAATCCTTTTAGGTCACTGTCCAACACTTCCAGGAGGAGAGAGACCCTTTTCCTCCTAGCAACCCTCATTTGAGGATTGAAAGATGTAAGGATGTTGAGCCTGGACCTGACCTACGCTGCACATAGGTCTCAAGGCCAAGTACCCTCAACTTCCCTGAGTAGCCATTTGCCGTGTGGCAAAGCCTTGGGAGACTGCAGGCTCTGTCTGTGCTGCCAAGGGAAGGGCTTGAGGAGTGGGAAGGAGGTAGGAGCAGCCAAGGGCAGAACAGGGCTGGAACTGAGAACGTTGTTAGAAGGGGTAAGACCTTTCTAGTAGGGGTCCTTGTGTGACCAAAGTTACCCAACCTGTTACCTTGTTCCACCCTACCAGCCCTTGAACACCTCAGGATGAACCCCCAGCTTGCCTCGAGTGCACTGGTGCTCTTGCAGCCGTATTCCCTGTCCTGGGATTGCAGTTACTCCAGTTTGCAGGTAGCAGAGAGCACCCTTGCATCTCGTTTGAAAGCTGCGAGGATGTTTGCCCATTTTCAGCTCTTTCCCACTGCATGGCTCCTAGCATTTAGGAGCTATCTTTCAAACTTTTCTGATGTAGAAGGACTGTTAATGTGGCAGATTATAACTGTGTCCTGCTATGCTTGTGACAGGAAAATCTTTTGGTATGATGGTTTTCCCTGTCTCTCAGGCCAGTGATAGCATGACACAGGGACAGGGATGGCATGGCCGAGATGAGGGTGGAGGACTGCTGTGCCCTGGGGTTTTTCAGCTACAAAGCTATCATCTGGAGAGTGGGAGGCAGAGCAGCCCTGAGGCTGCTGCAGCTTTCTCTTTTGGTGTGGGGGAAAGAGAATTTACTGTAGTGAAAATGGAAGATTTTGCATTCACTTCTGCACCCTGCTTCTGCAGCATCACATCTGCCTGCTGCTTCCTGTGCTGAGCAAATGGCCATCATGGAGGTAAAGGTGTGAGTCCAGGGCCGTTTACATGGGACTGTGGAAGTGTTAAGAGCTGCTTAGCATCTGAAACTCCCCATCGACTTTCTCTCCAAATTCTTATGTGGAAGTGCAGTATTTACAACTTAATGCCCTATTGTTTTGAGTCTCTTGAATTCAAATTTCATTCTTGCTATTGGGTTATTTCTGTTGGTTTCCTGGATAGTGTTTGGTGCCCATTGCCATTCGTGGAACAGTCACCACCGCGCAAGCACATATTTCATGTTGTCTTTTTGTCCTGGGCTCCGTCTGAGCTCAGCTCTGCTCCTCCCCTGGGCTATGGAAAGCTCAAACTAACAGAAGTGGGAGGTAAAGGAACTGCAGACTGAGAAAATAAGCTTCTCTTGAGCTCCTGTGTGGCCATAACGATTTCTGAATTAACACAGAATTTACTAGTAATTAAGATTAGAAACAACAAATTTCCTACTGTCCCTGTAGAAAATTAACAAAAAAATGTCTATAAGCTATTTTTTTGGTCATTCTTTCAGAGTAGCGTTTAGGTAATTGGAGGAGATTGCAACAAAATATCTCAATCAGGACCTGATTCAGCAAAATAACGATTATGCTTCCGCACCAGGCCATCTTTGCTGCAGAAATCAATTTTTATGGGCTCCAGAGCCTGATGGAGGATTAAGAAACATGGATCCCGTGGGCAAGGGCTCATTTTTGTTGTTGTTAAATCGGGTCCTTAGAGTGAAAGAGGTATAGCTATATTAAATTAGGAAGAGAGTTATGGAGAAGATGTATTAAGCCACAGACAAAGGATGATGAAGTGATGAAATTATGGCTTGGAGAGTATGGAAGGAAGTATAGTGTAGAGAGTATGGGTGCAGAGAATAAGGGCTTAAGCCTTTGAAAATGAGTTATGACACATCAACATGCTAGTGAAAAAAAAAATCCTAAATTTGTAGGCTTGGGAATTTCTCTGCTGGAGAGCAATGAAAATTAATTTTTCCCATGCAGACTATCTGGAAAAAAAAAAAGTAAAAAAAAAAAATAGTAATTTAGCTAAGCAGCTCTGTTGTCATACCAGGTACTTACTCTTTGCATTAATACCCCACATCAGGTATCATTTTGTGTCACAACTTCAATGAAGTTACCTATAGTCTGTGACATTCCTTGTTCTTTTGCTTTAAAGAACTGTATTGTAATCTCCTCGGCTGCCCAATATGGAGCTCAGGTTGATGGGAATTGGAGAAAAAACTTCACAGAATAAAATATGACAGTCTGTAACATACACAAGCTGCAAGCAACGTACGGTAAGAACAAGTAAATGTTAACAAACAGAGTGGGAGAGAGAGAGAGAGAAAGAGAGAAAATGTGAACATGTAAAAGAATTAATAGATTCCTATACAATAATTCAGTTAATTTTAGTTACCCCAGTATTCTAAGGCCATTAGAATAGAAATGGTTGTTAGCTCTAGGTATCTTTAATCAGCTTCTCTGCTTGTCATAATTGACTGCGTGTTTGGAAAGCTGTTGCGAGGCTCTTCGGAGCCCGTGTTCCGCGGCAGGGCTTTCCCGCGGCACAAGCGAGAGCAGAGCTGGGCGCCGCAGGTGCGCAGCGGCCTCGCGGCCCGACCTACCTCTTCCACACGTACTCACCACCACGCTGACCCGGGTCCCTCCAGCAGCCGCGTCCCCGGGAGAGGCACTGCGGTGGCGCGGGGACCACGCGCAGTGCTACCTGGCCAACCTGGTGGCGTCGCTCCCGGAGGGTCTCGCCCTACTCCTTCGAGCGCTAGCGGCCCGGCCGGCGCGCGCCGGAGCCCTAGGAGGGCACGTCCTGTGGGCCCTGCCCCTGACATGGTGCTCCTGGAAGCGGCACGTTGCCAAGAGCTACGGAAGATCCTTTCTAGCTGTGTCCTGATATTTTCCTTGCCCCGATCCTGTGCTTCTGAGGGTGTCCTTAACGTCAGCCTCTGCGGAGCGCAGTGCGTCCCTGACAGGTCAGGGAGAGGGTGCAGGTAAGTGCAGTCAGGTGAGTTTTACTCGTATAGTACCGAGCTGACTGGAGAATACGGTATGATGATCTGTACAGTATGGAATGCGTCTGAGATATGGAGCATGGATGAATACAAACAGCAGAGAGAGCAGGAACGGTGGGTTGCTGGTTTTTTAAGCTTTGCACTAGTAAGTAGACAAGCAAATAGACAAAAGGCTTGAAGAAAATTTCCATCAAGTACGGAGTAAGAGGGATATAAGCTAGTGGGCTGGGCACAGGACTGGGATCTCACATCCTGAAACTGTCCTTTGTCCCTAATCGTTGGTGGTGAGGACTCTCTCTAGTGGGATTGCAGCAGAGCTGTACTTTATACAGAGCTGCCTTCAGTTGCTTCTATTGTGCAAAGACCAGTTATACTCTCTCCAGCAGGAGGGGTCAGTCACGTGGAGGGGTGCCAAGACTGCCTGTTCTTATCCGAGGAATGCCTTCTGCCCTGGATAGCACTGGATCTAGAGTGGCAAGCACACACTTGCAAAGGGGTTCTTGAGAAAGAGGATTTACCATATTTACATCTGCTGTGTTGGAGGCTTAGCACAAGCTGGGCTTATTTGGCTGGAGATGTGTTAGTATCTGTGTTTTCCTATCACTAAAAGTGCTATAATCCTCTTGTGCTCTTTGAGTTATTAAGGCTCATGGAGTTATTAAAGTTCTAAGGTTTGCTATTTGGGCCTGTGCTTTTTCAGCTCAGTGTGATTCTGTCTCTCCAAACATCCCTGGCTGTAGCCAGACCACGGACAGCTGTGTAGGGAGGTCCTTTCTGATGTCCCCTGTAGTGCCAGGGAGACATGTGCCTTCTGTGAGACCAACAGAGGAAGAGCAATAATGCCAAAGGAACTTCCCCTCTGCTAACACACAGGCTGGAAGGACAGTCCAGAGCTGAAAGGGCCTCTTTTTGCTTCCTGTTCAATGCTTGGCCATTTTGCTGCACTGCTCTGGAGCTTTTTCTGTATCTTCCTCACTACAGATTCAGCTGTGGCTACCACACACTCCTCACACTGTGGATCTGGCATGGATGTGGACCAACAAGCAGGAAGCCCAAAGCTCCATGCTTGAACTTACAGCTCCACCTTTTTACCTTCAGATGACGTGGTATAGAGAATGTTATTTATACTCAAATTTTAAATTAAATAAGCACCATAGTACAAGTGACACCCACTAATTAGTATCTCTGCAAGAAATCACAGATGAATAATTGTACAGCAAAATACTGCGTTGTATGAGTTATAAATTCTGCTTTGTGCGTGATCCACAGCTGTGGGGTTGTAGAAATGCCACATTGGGGGAACAGATCCAGATTACTCCCCGCTAACTGCAGTCACTTAATTCGAACATGGTGGGTTAGAGCTGTAGTTGCCTTCGGTCATTATGGAGAGAGCCACTTCCAGAGGGTAGTTCAAATCTTGAATGAGTAAATCACTCTCTGGCGTTGCCTAACTCCCCACTGCAAGTGGGACCTCAGGCAAATGCATCTCAAGTCAGATGAAAAACTGAGCCTTAGTCATTTTATTTTGAACTTTCACAGGCTCTGCAATAGATGCAGAGGACCCAGCCTCCATCTTCATTGACATTAGGATGCAGACCTTACCACATTTCCTTATAAAAGTTAGCATTTGCTATTAGCAGTAGTTAATGATGGAGTTTTAAAGGCTAGGAAGGCTAAGTATAAGGAGGAGAAAAAACATCTCCCTGTTACCTTTTCTGCTGCCTTTTTAATGTTTTATGTCCAGTGTATACAAACATCAGAGTCTTCTGAGCTGAACCAGAGCTAAAGGCTTTGCAGTTGCATCACTCTTTACTGCCCATACTATAACAGCTTTGACCCTTTCTATGACACTGAAGTTAGCTTTCTTTATATTTTCTCTTTTTTTAATGTTCAAAGGCATTTGATCTCTTCCCGGTGGATTAAAGGACTACCACAGTGGCTACATATAGATGGCTTTAATGCTGTTTTGCTCTCCATAAAAGCCACTCAAGTCCCAGCACAAGAGTGGTATGTCAGGCAGCAAAATAGGCCCGTGGCAAGAACTGCCAGGAGTCCCCATCTCCCACCGAGCACTGGCACTGGAATTACAGTGCTCAGCACACTTCTGACACTAGAAACGGTGTGTTGCACAAGGAGCACAGGTTATTTAGCTTACTGTGGCACAAGGGAAGGAAAACGTGGTCTTGAGAAAAGATCAGCCCTTTCAGAAAGCATTGGTGATAAAACTGAAATAAGAAATTCCAATCTCTCACTGCACTGAAATAATAAGTTTCTGATAGGAGCTTTTCATCCGGCCATAGACTACACTGGAGTCATTTCCTTTTGGCAGCAATAGACTTGGGTGGTTTTAGCTGTTGAGACATTGGGATTGTCAAGGAGTGGGAACAGCAAAACCCTTTTTTGGGCAGGGAAGTGAAACAACCGCAAAAGTTATTCTAGAGCTAGAGATGGAATTAGCAATGACATAGGTATTTTTACTCCCCTCTTAGGTCCTGGGAATCTAATAATATTTCTTCCATATTTTTCAGCTATGCAAAGAGCAGAGGATTTTGCCATCAACATACTGTGAAAAAGTTGCCCAACCTGGTTTCACAGTAAATTTATATTCTCTATCCTCAGAGAGTAGCTTGAGTGTAACTGCATGTGGAGGGGATCAAAGAGAGGTGAGGAATTGTCATTTTGGCAATGTTAAAGTCAAGATAATCAGTGTGCCCTGATTCTGTAAGTATTTGTACAGAGATCATGAAAGTTTGGGGTAGGTTATTTTTTTTTCCTCTTGCTAAGAAATATGTCTTGTGTGTTGTATGTTATACGTTCATTCTAAAAACTATTGTTCTGTGGCACCAGAGGGTGCTATAGACATCAAATGAAGTTATCCCATTCTTATTCTGGATTCCTTTTACAGTACTGGAAAATGACATTGACTACTTCATCCTGTGGCCTGCAATCAATTTAAGGTAAGTGCACAGCTCACAAAAGACAGGGCCTAAAGAGTCGGGTAACACTTTTGTAACAAAGGCCCAAACTAGGTGCTTTCAAGATTTGTTTTGCAGGTTATGAGGTTTACTTAAAAGATTGCACCCTAAAATCTGTTCCATCTACATAATTATTAAATTAGGCCTTGTGGCAAATGCAAATACTGGGGATTACTTCTATTTCCTCTTTGTTGTCTACTTAGGCTGTTAGGTACTTGATTGTCTTATAGGACAATGGCACAATTAAGCCCTTATCTTGAATAGTCAAGGTCAAGGAGACTTAATCAAACTGGTCAGGTAGGATCTGCTCCTTTGTATCATCACAGGCCCAGTTCCTCCAGGCACGATATAAACAGTATCCTGAGAATTTATGGTTGTCAGAATTTCCTCAGAGAATGTGTTTTTGTGGAGGGGAGAGCTCTTTCATAATGCTGCTGGAGGAGCCTGCCTGGAAGGGTAGCTTCACCACCCTCTCTCTGGAGGATGAGACTCATCCCCTTGTATCTCCCTCCCACCCACCTACTGACGGGAATGGATGGGGTGGAGAGCAGGAAGGGCTGCTGCGGAGAGGGGAGGCAAAACCTGACATTCTCAGTGCTTTATCAAATCAAAATCAGGTGCTGTTATTTAAAGATACCCTCCTGCCAGATGCGAATTATACTGGGGCTGTGTTGCTGAGAGGGTCAATTTAAGAATTCACTTCAAACCTAGAGCATTTCGGTTCAAACCATCTTTGCTTCCCCTGCAAACGGCCACGGCTTCGCCAGCAGCAGCCGTGCAGCCCGTGGGCACCGTTGTCCTGCCGGCTCCTCCGTGCCAGGACTGGCCGCTCGGCCTGCGCCGAGGCGCTGGGACGGGGCTGAGCAGGACTCCCTGGAGCCCCGGCGGCCCTGCGCGTGCCTGGCACGGGATTCACCACGTAAGGGACACGGTGGTGCAGTGAGGTAGGCCTACGTGCAACCATTTCACACTTGCCACTGTTTCGTTCTGCATTTAATCATTCTGCCCAATGTAACAGCTATAATAAGTACCTAATTCTGATGATTTTTTCTCATGAGCCTAAACAGGCTCTTTTTTGTATTAGATGCACGTGATATGACCTTAAGACCCCTACCACACTGAAACTTGATGATTAAAAGTTACAAGAAATACCTCGGTCAACGTGGACATCATTTTAGAAACACTAAGTCTGAGAGTGCTACTGCATTCTCAGTACAATGTCAACTGGTTGTCTGCAATTAGGTGGTGGTAACTAAACCAAATATTTTACAGTGTGGAGAACATTCCCTACTTGCGAGTCTTTGCTTTCATCTAATGTGAAGTTTCAGGAGCAAGTCCGTGTCTACGAGTGCTTTGTATGGCATAAGGCAATCTCAACCTCCAAGGCAATTAAGATCTAATTTTAACAGTTCAGTCTGACCTTATTCGTTATCTTTGACTTTTCTCTTGTACACATATAGATCTTTCCCTGTTAGGAAGCTAAGAGCTACAAGCAATATTTTTTTGCTGCTAGTGGTGCATAATAATTATCAGAAACAGAACTCCAGTAACAGTGTTACTGAGTCCATTTCCTTAGCCAAAGTACAAGTGCGTTCGTTACTTCTGAAAATATATATGCTTATATATGTATATAAAAATATTCTCTTTAATTATTGCAGAAATAGATAAGTTGCTGTTACTATCAATACTTCATGGATATTGTAGTAACAGCTGATTTTAGAGCACTGATGGTGGCAAAACAGTTCCACATTGAACCAAAATCATACGTATTCTCAGGATACCGGTGTGGAATTGCAGTGAACTCGTGGAGTTCTTAGTCCTCTAGTTCCCTGAGAGGACCAGAGTATTCAGTGGAAGGAAATTTTAAAAACAAGGGATTTTGAAAAGGAAGTTACTCTGTAGCTGACTGCTAAAGTACTCAAGCGTCTTGCACTTGCGCATTACAGCTGGGTAGTCGGCACACTGTCCATGGTAGGAGATACACAGTATTGTTAGTGCCCTCTTTCCCACTTGATATGTAATGCCACAGAAACATCTACTTATGAGGAGGTTTGCTGCTTGGCCATGACTTGGGATTAGCATTTGCAATCTGAGGCGAATGGGTGATAAGACCATGCGCTTCTGCGCAGAAGAAACAAACAGTCTATCAGTCACGTGAATTGTGGTTGGCCTGTTGCAATGGAGTAGTCTAACAAAAAAAAAAAAAGAAAAAAGAAAAAAATAGCAAGCTCTTTACCTTCTAAATGGATTGATTTTACGTAGTTGCACAGAAGGGAAAAGAAAAAGGAAGTGTGAAGAAAAGAGAAGAGCAAAGAAGAGAAAAGATCCCACCAGTTCTTTCCCTCCAGAATTAGCACTGGCATTGGTGAAGTCACACACAAAGGAAAGTCTCACTTTCTTTGTGCCTCTCACAATGACATCAACATGCATGGCTATGAGATGGAGAGAGAACACTTTGCTCGTGATGAGTAACAAATTGGGATTTTCTTCAAAGAAAAACAATGATAACACAAGACCATCATAGGTATATGCTAGCTCTTTCAAAACACCTCTTGTTGACTAGATGTCAGTCTAAATCTCTTGACTGGTGAGCTGTTCTGTCTGATGCAACACATGGGAATATTTTGAATAGGCTGAAGAATGTCTGCTAAGCAACTTGGCTGGAATGTCTGCCAAAAAACGAGTTGGCTTTGTTTTCAACATGGTTATCTACTTTGAAATTATTGACTCCACAGAATAAATAGTGATATTCCATAGGTAGAGGTAGATTATGGGGTGGAAATAATCGAATTGGAGCCCTGCAATTTTGTGTGCTATATGAGGATTCTCATAAAACTGAGATATTCCCATAATTAACCACTAGCCATGGGATATTATAATATATTCCATGGTGACTAGTATTTCCCTCCCCCCGCCAGTAGAATTAGTATGATTAATTTTGCTCTGGTTTTGCCTATTGCTGACATGAATCAGTGTAATTAAAAAAATAAGAATCCCATATTAAGAGGCAATCACTCTTTAGGCTGAGCCTGCCAGTAATGACCAGTCAGAGCTTTTCCAGTCAGCCTTTACTACTAGAAGGTTGAAAGAGCCACAACTCACCAACCTATAGTTGCAAAAGGAGCATGTTTTAGGAATCGTAGTTGAAACACTTCATGGCTCTAAATTCTAGTGGAATTATAGAATAGATTGGTTTACATGCCATGGAATAAACATCCTTACAGCTAGTCTTGTCTCAGAGTGAGTCATTTTGTATTAGTGTCAAGAATTTGAGCTGTTTTTCTGCTTTGCGGTTAATCATCAGAAAGAGACGGGATTGTCTCATGAATATGCATGATGGTAGAGTTGTCCCTCCAACTTACTAGGCACCTAGTTTCTTTAATGAGATGTACAATATCTGCCATTTAAAACAGCTGAAAGGTCCCAATTGGGAACAAATGAGAAAGCATCTGGCTGTTTGGAATTCCAGCCCTGTTTTGTCAGAAAAATTCTGTGATTGCTGAGTACTTGGCTCCTACTCTGCTCTGTGAAGCATTCAGATCTCAGGAGCCTCTGAGGTGCGTTAACGCAGTCCAGCAACATAGCTGTAGAGCTCTGCCAATTCTTCCACTAGATGTACCAGCTCTTCAAAAATGTCTTGAGACTTGTATGCCCTTACCAGGACCAAGTTTGGGCTCCTAGAGCACGCTCTCCTCCTAAGTTTTGCTCATCAGCCTCCACTGTACCATTTGTCCCTGCAACCTAGACTTCACACATATTATTCACTGTGTGATGGTGGGACTAGAATGGATAAATGTGCTACCCATTGCTCTAAGAAAGCGGTCTGGCTGTATCTGAAATCACTACGCGGGATGGAGGTTAACGGTCAGATGGACATTCCTCTAAGAGGTTTCCTACCTGCTCTGTTAATTTCTAAAATTTCTTCTTGGGCCAGTGGGCAAGTGTCGCTCTGGGTACTGTGGTGTGGAGAGTTTACGACAGATTTACAATAATTGGGGGATCCCAGCTGGGGTGGCCTCGGGATATGCTTCTTTTTTTTCTTTGGTAGCTTCTGCTTAGCCATAGCTAAGGAGTAATACATTCCGAAATTGTTCACAATGACAGGGACAGGCATGGCAATGGTCAGCACACCAGCAAGAGCACAGAGGGCCCCCACCAGCATGCCTGACCAAGTCTGAGGATACATGTCTCCGTAGCCCAGGGTCGTCATGGTGACAACAGCCCACCAGAAGCCGATGGGGATGTTTTTAAAGTGTGTGTGTTCACTGGCACTAGGGTCATTTGGTTTAGCACCTATTCTCTCGGCATAATAGATCATCGTGGCAAAGATTAAGACGCCCAATGCCAAAAATATGATGAGCAGCAAGAATTCGTTTGTGCTGGCACGGAGGGTGTGTCCCAAGACCCGCAACCCCACAAAGTGGCGGGTCAGCTTGAAAATTCGCAGGATTCGCACGAAACGGACTACGCGGAGGAAGCCCAGGACATCCTTAGCAGCTTTGGAAGACAGGCCACTGAGTCCAACCTCTAGGTAGAAAGGCAGTATGGCCACAAAGTCAATGATGTTCAAAGAGTTTTTGATAAATTCCACCTTGTTCGGGCAGAAAGTGACTCTCATCAAGAACTCAAATGTAAACCAGACCACACAGACACCTTCGATGTAGGTGAGAAAGGCCTCAGTCTCTGCTTCCCTGTAGTGCCGCACCTGGGTGTCATTCCCGATGAATTCAGTTTCTGTCTTGTTCACAATGGGGTTAAATCTCTCATGGGTCTCGAGGCAGAAGGTGGTGATGGAGACCAGAATGAAGAAGAGGGAGGCAAATGCCACGTACTGTGGAAAGAAAGATACAAGAGACATGTTAAACAGTAGGGTAAGTACTGGGACTTCAAGTACGGGACATGCAGGCAAGGGCGAGAGCTTTATTAAAACCAAAGTTAATGCCAAGCCTTCCTTCTGCGGCCCTAAGATACCAGGTCTTACCTGCAAGGACAGCCTGACATTGGAACTGGGAGGGAGAAGAGTACGGCAGTGCTTCCTCCAGCCCCTTCCCATATGGATAGCCCTTCAGCGACAGTGTGTGTTTAAGTAAGCCTGTATATCTCAGAGCTTTCCACGGGAGCTGAAGTTAAGGACACACTTAAATTCCACCTTTCTGAACTGGGTCCTCTGTTACTTGCTCATCTTTAGGATGGACTTTAGATTCTACGAGGCGCTGGACACCTCAGGCCTCCCGCACCACGGGCAGCCCCTGCCTCAGGGTGGTGTCGCGCCTGCCCGTATCATCGCGCGCCCTGTTGGCGGGAGCTGCGGCGTTTCCGAGCGCGCTGCGCTCCGGGCAGCGCTCTGCAGGTGAGCGCAGTGAGGAGCAGAGCTCCCCGCGGCACCGCCACACTGCCTTACGAAAGCCAGGGGACGGGTCAAGGAGCGGGCACAGGCCGTGCTGAGCTCTGCTAGGGTGAGCCGCGTCCGTACTAGGCATTTCAGTCCCCCTTTTCAGGTACTGCTGGAGGAGGGGGATAATCAGGAGGTTTGGGGTAGATGTAGAAGGAGACAGGTCTGTTGGATTTTATCAGACCAAGATTTCTGGCAGAGATTTTCACTAGAACAAGATCAATCTTTTTTAATGTTGCTGCACTATATCGTGGTTAGTCGGGTTACAGTGAGGGTGGTAGCAGTCCCCCAAGTCATGAGCCGTTGTAATATTTTATCTGTTTGGCATCAGTTCCTGCTTTCCTCAGACTTCCCTGAACCTAAAGGAGATCTCTGGGTTGTATTCGAGGGTAACTGAGGAAGACAGTGATGACAAAATTCACAACTGCCACAACTGTGGCCTCTCTGCTCCATCCTCCATCACTCAAGTGATTTGTATAACCCCAAAAGGCTCTTTGTGTGGTAGAGCTGTGTTGTGGTAGAACTGCCTCTTTCCATTTCCCTTCCCACATCCGTCATCTTTCTGATCAAATGTCTGGTGTGTCACAACACCTCGACCAGACAAGTCACATATACTCTTTCAGGGTATGAGCATGTGCAGCTCTGCAAGGCAAAATGAATCAGTTTTCTTTATTTTATTTGATTATCTGTGTTAATTAAAACATTATTCAAGGAAACCATGTCCCCCTCTTCTGCAGAGTAGGCAGAATAAGGGTTAAAAAGAACAGATTTCTTATAATTGTCGCCAGTAAATACAGTCCTATAATCTTAAAGGAATTGCTGCCAAAGGAATAGACTAGTTAAAATTAGCCTCTGCTTAAAGCTAGCAATACTCTCCTGCAATCAAGAAGTTCTTCCGTCTCCTTTCCGCTGTATAACTGCTATGAAATTATGCTTGACCTTCACTATTAGCAAACAAAGTCAAAAACAAGTATTTGTGAAGTTTTGAGGCCAACCATTTACTAGAGAACCCAGAGAAATTGCCAGAAAATTAAATCACAGGAACATTCAGGCTGGAAGGGCCCTCAGGAGGCCCCGTGGGGCAGCTCCGAAGTTGGATGGGGCTGCTCGGGGCCTGGCCAGGTCGAGTTGTTCTGAGTACCCCAGCTGGGGACATCCCACCGCCTCTCTGGGCAGCCTGTGCCGCGGTTTGAGCCAGAGGAGCAAATAAACATACGGGATGCAGAGGCAAATGAGTCCTGCCTCGCGAGCCCAGCTTCGCTGCCAGCGAGCTCAGCCGCTTACCCACTGCCACGGGTGTAGAAAAACCTAGGGGCTTCCCCAAATGCTGCTGGCTTTCACATTATCCTGTCAGTCTCATGTAACAGATCTAACGGACATGCTAATAGGTGCCAAGATCAAGGTATTTGTCTGGCAGACTAGTATTGAGGAAGGGTGAGCGTGATATGGAAGGTGGGTGAATGGAGACGAACGATGGTGGCTAGAGGAACTGAGGAGCAAGACCACCCGTTTCTTCCTATCACATTCAGCTGTTGCCAAGGGAGATTTCTCCAGGCATTTTCTCCTTCTGTAAAATAGATAGCAATGCTAACTGGTGTTTGCTGTATGCTGTGTGACTCTAAATGGGTACAATGTGCTTTGGTCTTAATTTTGTTGTTATTCATTATCGTCAACCCAAAAAAAAAGTCTTTTGAGTGCTGAACATCAGCTTGCGTGTGACATTGGTAACGATGAGAAATATAAATGCAGTTTAATACCACAATTGTCTGAGTATGAGTAAAATAAGAAATAAAAAAGCATCTTTCACAAGAACTCAAGAAACTGTTCCCCAGCAGCCTCAGACCATATCTGCTGCATTTCTGCCGAGAGCAGATTTTTACCTTGAAGTTGTGGAGCCTTGAGAATTCAATTTGCAGAAGGAGAAACTGATGCTTCAGTAAGCCAGGTAGCACACATAGATTAGAAGCAGGAAGGGGAATAAAACCGTTCTGCATTTCAAGGGGATTGTGAGGAATGCCCCTTTATGCAGGCTTAGAATCCAGTTCTCCTCTTGATGTATTTGACTCTCTCTCTTGAGTGAGTTTTTCCTCCTTAGGACAACCTTCAAGCTGACATTCTTGCACAGCAACTATTTTGAGAAGTGATGTTTTGCCATATTTAAAGGAAGAAATAACCATTTCTGACAGGGTGTTTCTGTCTTCCGGAGCAGGAGCTGCCAGCAGCGTCCCAGGCAGAGCACGTCCCCCCGCAGGCGTCCTTGCCGGTGCCCCCATGTGCACCCCTTGCCTTCTGAGGGGACCCACGGATATGGAGTTCCCAATTCTGCAGAGAAGTACACACTGAATGTGAAGCATTTGCTTTTTTTCTATACTTATTTAACAAATGCAAATCTCTTTTGGAGGGAAGGACATGTTGTTAAATGCTTTACTGCTTTGGAAACGTGGGTCTGCTTTCAAGATTTTGTAAATCCTTGGAGGAGGAATGGTATTGATGGGAAGGATCCCAGCTTTTTTCCCCAATCTAGTATCTGTTCTCTCTCTAGAATTACCATCTAATCCTAAAACCAAATGTATGTTTGAAAAGAAAAAGTACCCTTTATAGATTCCATATTTCAATACTGAAAGGTCCTTGTTGGGTTTTTAGAAAGAAAATCTCCATGGAGTGGAAGGTACTAAAAACGGAGAGCAGCTTTTTTAATAACATTCCCTAATTTTAATTACAGTTCCCTACTCCTTTGGCAGTTCCAAAGAAGTGCAGAAATAAATGAGAATCCGGTTCACTGGCCCCATGTCTGATAGATTCTGTCACCTGCAGCTGCTTGGAAGCAGAGATGCAGGAGCTCCCAGCAAAAGGTGGTTAGTGGTTCTTATTTCCTTTTTCCTTGCATTTTGCACAAAAATGTCTCTCCTTGAGACATCTGAATGGACGAGGGAAAAGGAGGGAAGATTTTATCAAATGCTGTTCTATGCTGTTGAGTTACGTAACGCCAGTTAAAATGTTCTACAATTAAAGAAAGCATCTAGTTAAAATGTCTGAAGTGATCTAAACTCTTTTATGTGCTTTGACACTAAGCACAGATGAATGATTCTTACATCCTTTAGAGATGCTGATGCCATTGCTCCTTTCTGGCTCTAACACCAACAAATTAAAATTGCAGGTTAGCCAAAACTGCAGGGTCCATAAGAGAAGGGAGAGAAGAGACTTTAAAGGAGAAATTTTGCTGAAAATATAGATAACATAGAAGTGCCCTCATTTTGGAGAGAGAAAAAATTACACTCCTGCGTAATTTCTGTTAATAGCAGCTCTAGAATGGCACAGAGGATGTTTTCTAATCAGGCTGTTTTGAAAGAGGCTGAAATGCATCATCCCCATAAGGGGAGAATTTCACCATCTAATTTATATTTCCTCTGATCAAAACAAAATATGTTTTTTCAAAGATCTGCTTCTCCACTGCCCTTTGCTTAGCCTTGCTTTTTTCTTTAGTGCGGTGTGAATGAGAAATGCCAATTAATTCAAAGTAGTGGTGTCCCACATCAGCTTTGCACGGCTGAAAGGACAAGTAGAAGGCACAAGGTAACAGAGAATCGGGCCTCTCCTATCATGAACAACGAGCACGGTATCTTTCCACTCAGCATGGAAAGAAAACCACACTCTAGTAGGCTGAAAACACAGATCACCCCCTTGTACACCAGGGTGAGGAAGCTAGGCTCGCTTGGAAAACGCCTGAGGATTAGGTGGTGCAGCATGAAGAACCAGGATGTGACTGCCTGCTTCTGGGAATGAGATTTTAAACAGTCGGCTGCCTCTCAGCAGACTTCTGAGATAATTCTGCTCTGGCAGATAAGAAATCTTTTTCCATTCTGTTTTAAACAAGTGAATCCAGTAGCTCACTAGAATTCCTCTACAGAACAGCTGGAGTTGCCAAGCTTTAAGCCAGCCAGCCACTGAATAGCACTGATTTATACACTGAGAAGGAAATGAGATGACAGTGGCTCTTTTCCAGCCTCCTCCACTGACCCGTTCTTAGACTTCAGGGATATTATTTGTCCTCAGGGCGCCTGTATCTTCCATGCCATCCTTTGTCTGGCTCGTGTATTGGGATAGGCCCTCTCTGGAGCTTGGCACTGTCCGTGTAAGCATGCCCAGTGCCTGGCACCACGTGGGTCTGGAGTGGGGAGCTGGGACGGGAGGCCTTGGTTGAGACACGCCACTCCTGGACTGTAGGCAAGGAAATGTGATGGCAGCAGCAGAAGCAGCTCAGCTTTTGCCAGGGAAGTTTCAGCAACTTCAGAGTTAGTTTTCTAGGCAGTAGCAATCTACACGACGCAGCATTCGCAGTTCACTCCGGATCCCGTGTTTGGAGTGAGTTAGCAGAAGCTAGGGCTGCAGATGGGTGTTCTTCTTTGGTACTGCCCTGAATCACTTAGCAGTCCTGACTCAGGCTAGAGGGGAGAAAAGAAATGTCATGCTCAGAGATTTGTCTGCCTCTCCCTTTCCTAGTACCAACAGACGATGATTTTTTTAAAAAAGTGATACTTAATCCCTATCCTTTTGCAGGGAAATCCAAGAAATTCTACCCTTCCCTGACCCCCTGGATGAAAGACAGAAGAAGATGGCATTTTATGTGAACTACATCTGTTGAAGCATCAAGAAAATTGCTGCAGAAGTGGCACCATGTCTTCCTATTGATGGATTCCTGTGAGTCACTGTTGATGACAAAAACTGTTTACTTCACTAGATCATGACCTTCCTGTTTCTGTTACCCAGTGCTGCTGCGGAGCTAGGTGTTGGCTTAGTCGGTATGAGCAGGACCTCTAAGCAGCCTGAAATTGGCTCCTTTTCCCATAGGAGACCATGAGGCTTGCCAAGACTGAGATGGGAGATGAAAACACTATACCTTTTTGCCACTGGAGGAGAAATGAAGGAGCTATTAGTGCTCTGGTGCTTCTAGAAAGGTAAGTTATGTCTCTAGTGCCATCCAATGTGCTCTAATTTCAAAATAAGAACCACAGGTCAAGTAATTTTTCAGTAAGCTCATGAATGGTAAATGCTAGATATCTTGCAGGAACAGACCAGTCTCAAAAGAGTTCCCCATCAGTGGGAACCCATGAGTCTGCATTCTCTGTTGTGCAACAATATTTCATATGTACCTAGAGCCTTGTGCTTCAGTTGTCCCTGCTGAAGCCTAAAATATCATGGGAATTACATCATTCTGTCACTGACATAAGTGTCACTTGGGTCTTTTGGCTAGACCTGGGTAAAACCTTGTGATTCCCATTCAGATGGGAATAAGGAATAGGAGGAAAGGTTGGCCAGGGATGAAAATAATAATGCTGATTGCTTGATGGATGAAAGGATTTTCTGAGGCCAACCATTGCAGGTTAACAAGGAACACTTGGTGAGATATAAGCAGTACCTGAGAAGGTGGTGGCAAAGGTAGAGAGGTGAGGGTATAAGGATCACCTGGGAAGACTGCTAGGAGAAGGGAGAAGAAGCCCTGGATGGAGAAGAGGCTGTGGGGGCCTCTAGGTTGTTGCCTGCTCCTCTCACTGTTTTCCCACAACAAAGCATCTTTTCAAATACTTTTGTCAGCTCCACTTTATAGTAGTTCATCTGTTTCAGTTTTGTCTTTGACTTACAGGAATTTTCAGAATTATTTGGTTATATTACACCTGCACAGAATTGCCAATTTGTGACTTAGCTCACTGAACTTTACCTAGGTTTTATTTTAAGCTGAAAAAAAACATACTTCTACCACTCTTTTCTTAAAACTTAGTGCATGTATCATTAAAAGGTACACCGATAACAACAAATATTTTACTAGCCAAAGCTAGAAAAGCCAAAAAAGCCAAAAAACATCTCAGCCAAAGTTCGGGTTAAATGAAAGCTGCTTTAAAATTCTTAGTTTTACAACTTCATTATCTATCAAAGCTTTTTTAATTTTTTTTTCCCCGGGATTTCTTGCAGATATAGACCCTAATTCAAACACATGACTCATTTTGAATGTGCAAGTAGTTGTGCTGAATTTTTGATAGAAACATTGAATCTGTATGACTGATCAAATGATTAAATGTAGGCGCATGATACTAACCAGCTAACATGTAAGAGCGAGCAAGGGCTTTGTCTAGAAGCAACTCGGGCAGAATTTCGGTAGGATTAATGCAAGTAGATTGATTGATCTGATTGATCAAATTCCTATTGCTTGGCCGAGATCAAACAAAGAAGTAGCCTTACAGATAAACAAAGCTTGCTCCAGAGCCACCTAAGAAGTGCACGAGCAGCAAATGGATGCAATGGTTATATAATGCCAAAAAGATATGTATGACAGCTTGCAAAAAACTCTTGGAATGCGTGGTGGCACGCAGACATGAAGCAGCGTGTTGAAAAAAACGTGCAGTCATCGGTGGAAAATATGCTCAAGTTATTCGCTGTTGACATAGCGATAAATACCAAAAGCCCATCCCTCAAATGTTAGTCCTCTCAGGCAACAAGGTGCTTTGGCAGGGGAGTTGCTGGGATAAGCAGGGGAATGTGGTTCCTACTTTGTGTTCAGTGAGCAGATCTCGTTGTATCCGTTACAGCTTCCTGCTACCACAGTGCGTAGCGAGGAATAAGGGACTCGGGAGAAGGGGCTGTGAGCATTCAAAGGAAACTTACTTTCTCTCTGAGGAATTGCAGAAACATGTTGGGCAGGGATCTCCACAGGTGGTAAGTCAATCTCCTGTCACAAGGCAGAGTCTTTCGTCATTCTGGAAAGACGGCCACTACAGGCTATTTCTAAGGACCTCCAGCGGTGAATATTCTACAAATTCTTCAGGAAATTTATTCTAGTGTTTCACTCCAGGTCTTATTTGTATTTTTTTTCCTAATGCCTAACTTAAATTTCCTTTGTTGCATTTTAAGCCTGTTTAAGCTTGTCACGACCATCAAATTCGCTATGAATTTAGGGATTTGCAGATGTTTCCCCTATTTTGTAGCCTAACAACCATCCGACATTCAAATGTTCCACGAGTCCTAGACTCAGGTTCTCATATCGCCATGCTTTAGCTGCATAAAATCAATATAATTGCTAATCTCATTTTCAGTTATGCTGTCAGTTCTGTCAAATGCTCTGGAATTAAAGAAACTGAGAAAATGCCTGATAAACAGAATCTGGGAACTTCTTCCATAACTGCCCATGACTACTTACTTATTTATTGCTGCAAGGCATAGACTTGGTTTTTTTAATTACCTTCTATGGGCTCCTCAGAAGTCCCAGGAATTGATGAACCACTGGTAACAAACACTGAACTACATGGTTTTGGCCCAGTGCTCTTGTGTTAACTGCTCTTTCTGGAAGGATAACAGACCATAAATTAATAGACTAATCCAGTCAGACATTCTTTGCATGCTTTTTTTCCTTCTCCCTCTTTCTTTTTTTTCCTTTTCTCTGTTTTATATTGAGTTCTGTAGCAGTGACTCGTGGTAATGTCATGAGTTATGATTTTCAGGATCTCAACTTTCCACCTTCATTCTGGATGCTATTTTATCTCCTGAGAAAATCACACTTTCTCCCCCTCTGACTTGCTGCCAACCCTTCTCTGTGGGAAGAGAAAAAAACATTTCTTGCACATTTCCCTAACACGAGAAGGGAATTCCTGACTAGAGCTAGGCAGAATCTGACTGGGATAACCCAAAGACTTGCAAAATGTGCTTAGTCCTGAAGCTTTCTATGGTTTACAAGTCATTTTTATTTTTCTTCCTTCTGAGCAGAAATCACACTTACTCATGGTTGCTATCAAGTGCAACCAGATGAAGCTATGTATGCGCCTCTGATCAAGCCTCATATTTTGATTTTGGACATGTTAAGCTGCTGAGATGACCGGTTGACAGGTAGGACTCTGTGGTGTGCACCCATGCCCACGCACAGTCTGCATGTTGCTCACAAGGGATTCCTCCCACTTGAGTTTAGCTGTAGTTTAGCTGAGTCCTGGGAGACTCTGTGCAGAAGCAAGCACCTCTGCTTCCCTTTCTGTGCAGGTGAGGAGCAAGAGACCGATAAATTGGCAGGTTGTTTTGCCTATTCCTGCTTTCGAACTCCCTGATGATAAATGTGCAGTAGCAGGGCTAGAGCAATTCACCCTTGGTTTAGACTCAGAGCAAGAGACGAGACAGGAAGGGACACAGGAAGGTGCAGGGCAGCTTCTGCGCGGTGACTTGCCCGTGGGTGGTGAACTCGTACCTGGTGATTATCATTAGGGTGATGCCCTTCCAAGGGCAGGGGACATCCTTCTGTAACCTTTTGGAGTCAAGCACGGTTTAATTCCCCAACCTCAGTGGCCACTAGCCCCCAAGGAATGGGGTTGCGGACGTAACGCTCCTGCATGGGTGAGTCTTGAATACATTCAAGCTTACCAAGGAGGTGCTTGCAATGCACACGGAGCCCTGTCCTCACTGCAGGGCTCTCTAATCTAATAAACACGGCTGACTCTGCTCCCCAGGGTTTTGAAGTCAACAAGTTCGGAGCACATGCCAGGTCTTGCACGTGTTCGGACAATGGCTTCAAGACAAATTAAACTCAAAGCAGCCATCAGATCTCTGATAGTGCAAAACGTGGCCGGGCCGGCCATGCAGCCACTTCTCCTGGCAGGCTGTGAGGTCGACCTGCTCCTCTTCCACACGCCGTCGCCCGTAGCTGCTCAGGTGCCTCAGTGCGGAGGGGCTGGCGGCTCCTGTGCAGGACCAAGGGCGAAGATGCAGCGGGCAACAACCCACCCTGTTGCTTTTGCAGTCTCACCGTGCTTTTTCATTCTTTCTTTTGCCAAATTATGACTAGCAGGGTGTCACTTTTCTTCCCATTGTTCTCATTTAGGTGAAGCCTTAGCTTCTCGCTTGGGCTTGGAAAATTTTCCTTGTTGTTCTTGTACTGTTTTATAATGTACCAGAAAGTTTAAAAATATCCAGACTATGTCTTTGCCTTACAAAGCCTTAATTTCAAATCTAAATAATCTAGCTCTATCACTTTTATAATTACTGAGCTATTTGTAATGTTTTATACTACCTGCTAATTCATTAAAGTAAGCAAGAGAAATCTTTTTGGAAGGCAAAGAGGGTTTCCATTTCCCAGTTAGGAAGAATCTAATGCACAAGATGGAAGCACCCTTGCTCACAAAAATCTCCATTGAGAGCAATCTTTGGCAAGGCTGGATTTTGACTCTCTGAGCCATTCGAAATATCCAAAATTAGTGATAAAATAACTTGGAAAGCTGTGTCGGTCCCCTTCGATGGCGGCTTCCAAAGCAGTCTGTGCCACACATTGCTCCTTGGCTCAGAGCAGGCAGCTGAGGGCGCTGGGCTCCGTCAGTCAGTGCAGGGCGCTGCGCATGGGTTCTCGCAGGGCCTCGGGCATATATATGGCATATGTTACGTTTAATACCCTATGTAACGATTATAGATAGAGGAATGTGTATGTACACGCTGTAAACATTATGCTCTTACCCAATATGTACACACGCACGCGTCTGCATATGGCTCTGTTAGAGAAACGTGTGTACCCACGCGCGTGGGGCACAAGGCCTCTATGGCCTCAATTCCCGCCCCAGGCCTTGCGGGCGGCGTTCGGCTTCGCTTGCTCCCAGGCACAGGACGCACACGCTCCCCGCAGCCCGTTGCCCACAGACCCGTGCCTGCTGCGGCACCGCTTTGCCAGTGTGCATTTGTGGTGGTTGTCCCTCCCACATAAAGAACAAGGAAAACGCTCCTGTTGCTGTGGAGCTGATGGCACGAGCCAGGTTTCCCATTTTCTAGGCATCAAACTTAAAGAGTGGAGGTGGGGAGAGCATGGTGCTGTTGCGGAGCAGTGTTCTGCTATGGGAATGTATATAGGGTGCTCTAGTAAGCCTTCTAACCTTGGGGAACACTTTACATTTCAGTGATACCTTTCGGAACTCAAATTTTTCTGTGTAAAAACAGCATTGGTTCATTCTTGTTTCTGCAGATATTGCAACCTCAGAAATATTGCAGCCACTCATGTGTCTGCCCAGGACTTTCGGTCATTACCAGACATGCTGTAACCATCAGAAAACCTTAGGAAGAGGCAACCCAAGCTCACCAAGGGAACCTGCCACCTATCACAACAGTCAGTACAAGGCACATCCCCACGCTCCTTGTGGACAGCATTATCCTGACATAACAGAGAGGGTTGCATCATTCTTTCTTTCCCTGGTAAGAATTTTCTCTTTCTGTGCATGTTCAGTGTATTTAATGTAGCTACTTGCCTGCAGACATGCATAAACTCTGCGCTTATGTGGAGGAAAGCTGCTAAAAACATGATCCTCACCTTTGCCGTTTTAAGGCTAAATCAATGGGAGCAAATGTAATCCCTGTGGACACCAAACCAGCTCTCGGAGTTGTGGCATTGGGAGCTCCCTGCCCAAAGCAGCAGCAGCGACAGCCCCAGGAGGCTCTCACTCAGACTCGCCGGGTGCTGCGGGGTTGATCTCAAGCGCTCGGAAAGGGCCCTCGGCCGCCTTCGCTGCCAGCCCTGGGAGAGGGGCTGCCCTGCCCTGCAGCCTGCTGTGGCCAGGGCTTTTCTGGATGAGGCTCTAAAATGCTCAGCCTTTGAGAGAAGAGACCTGCTGCCATCACTATTATATAATTGCAGAGGAAAATGCTTCTACAATCCCTCATACAGTCCCTTATACCGTCAAGGTTTAATCAGGTAGCTGGAAAGAGTAGAAATGAAACAGGTAGGTTATAGCCTGAACCCAAGGGGAAAATTGTTTTCTACATATAATGAAAGGAATTTAGGGTATTTTAAGAAGTTTGCTGGCAATGTTATGCAAGTGTGCTTAGCTTGCATCCTGCAGTACGCTCAGTATCTTGTAAAATAAAATAAGAGGGACCTCTCATTTCTTTTACTTGCAGCGTTCTGGCTGTATTATCCAGCATCTTTGTGTTTCTTTGGTTAATTCAAGCACATGTGCAGGTATGACATAAGCCCTGGTTAAAGAACCAACATCTGAATGTGATCCTTCAAAATACAGGAAATACTCTTCATTTGAAATAGCTTTCCTTGAATGTTGCACGTCCACCTGAGCTATAAAGAAGCTGAAATATTATGTAGCGCTTAACCATGCAGAGCTCTTTATGTCTTGAAAGTGCTGTTAAAATATTAATCAATTAATTAATGAACCAATCTTCGCAATTGTTTTGTAAGACAAATGAGTAGATAATATTCCATAAATGAGGTGATTTTGAGTCTTAGAGATTAGAGCCTGCATTTCTCAAGGATGTTGTTTTAACCTCGGCAGCACAGGATGTCTGTCTGGGGCGAGATTAGGGGTTATCTTTCAAGGTCTATATCTTAATGTCCAGATTTCCAAGTGGATGGGTAGAGCATGAGATGCTGACACGTGTTAGCCGGGACAGGCCTCCCCGTGGTGTTTGTTTGCAGTCAGAGCCCACCAGACATTTTTAACACTGCAATGCAGCTAGTCCCAACCCAAGCACAGGGGAAGGTAAAGAGAGTGGCGGGTTAGTGCTGGGATCTGCACAGGCTTTAGGAGATTTGTTGTTCGTGCAACTGAGCCACGTCAGTGCCTTTGGAAATGACCACTCTAGGTTGGAGAAGGGGTGGGAGAATCTTTACAGTTTCTAGTGACTTTAACAATTTGGCCAAATTCTTTGCAACCCTCAACTTTATGTATTTTAACCAGAGCAGAGCAAGCCTATGAAAATGTGGCCCTTAAAGAGCTTTCAATTTGGAGACACGTTACCTATGACTCACCAGCAATCACTAATCACACTTGGAAATCTTCCCTGGCATGTGTTGCCACATGCTATCAGAAAACCACCCCAAAATGCTGCGGAAGCTGGTGAAAGGAGCTGGCCCTTGCAGCGCATCCACAGTGAGGGTGTCGCTCCCCGCGGGGCACAGCTGGGCCGTTCGCGTTGCCTCTCCTTTGCGCAGCACGTCTTGGTTAAAGGGGAGATGGAACAAACCATTATGCTCGGAGGTTTATTTAGAAGTAACCTCGGGCTGTGTGGGGAGCTCGCTCCAGGGCAGAGCCTCCCGTTTAGGGATCTGCAGCAGGAAAATCCGCCCGTTCTTGCCCGGGCCTGGGCGCTGGCGACACGCGCGCCGCGCGGGCCTGTCGTCTCAGTGCGGGAGCCGACATAGTACTAGGAAATTTTGTTTTTTCTCTCCTTTTCAAAATAGTCACAAAAGTTGAGGGGGGGGTTGCTGAGGAATTGCCAGCCGTAGGTTAAAAAAGCGGTTGTCATGGAAACTGCGGTGCCTTCGGTTGCCACGGGAACCAGTGCAGCTGCAGCCTTGCTGCAAAGCCAGACAAACCCACTCGGGAGCTGGTGGCACTCGGGTGTTCTGTAAATCGTGGAGCTATTTTAGGCCCTGAAATCCATACATCCAAAGAAGAAATTTGCCGTCTATTACGATGACCAATATACTGTGCTATTTATGTACATTCTTGTCTTCAGCTGTGCTTTCCCTCCCCTGTCGAGTTATCTAGGCTTTTTCACTCCTAATGTTTTCTTCTTTATTGTTTGGAAAATGGTTCTTTTCTGCAGAATAGATGAATCACGTTGTTATTGGTGGTAAATCTTAATCCTTGAAGGAACCCTAAGACTTGTTCTCCAACCCCCACTTTGAGTCCTAGAGACTTTAAATGGAGCCTTACATATTTCTGGCCTGAAAGCACAGAATAAGTTTTGCTAAAAATTTGCTAATGAATTAAATCAATACAATTTGGAATGAGCTCCATCTCAACCCGTCAATACAGGCCCAGTGATGTACAGCAGGCCGGCAGGTAAATTGGTCTAAATAAATTTACAATTGATTTTACTTTTAAAACCAAATTAGGACATTTACAGGCTTCCCAAATAAGATAAGCTACAACTTGTGCAAACAAGCATATTCTCTGGTTTGTCTTTCCTAATACTAGCAGTGCATCTGTTACTATTCATAGCCTGAAAACTTTCTATTGCTGGGATAATACGTGCAGTTTCTTGGCCTTTTCTAGGTAGCAATAGCTGCTGCAAACACCCTGTCCTCGTCTGCTGTCGTGGGAGGCCTCCCCTGCACGGGGATCCCTCCGGGGACCTAGGGAAAGCAGCACCTGCTGATTTTCTTCTTTTCTGGTGCTATAACTGTGGGTACTGTGTCAGTAACACTGCAGTAGTCTGAAACCAGCTAAGATGCTGCATTTCGGAAACGTTGACTTGCAAGCAAGGTCCTTCAGACCTAGGTCTGCTCTGAGACAGCTCTGGAGCTATTCTAAGTGATGGGGATAGAGATGCCCCGGCAGCCGGTGGGGAGCGAGCACAGGCGACCCCAGCTTGTTCTCTGCCTCTTTCCTCACCTCAAGCAGCGCCGCAGCTCTGTCCCGTGCAGCTATTGAAGCGAGTGCCGGGGGATCCAACGCAGCCCCTGGGTTCTGAAGGGGCCTGGTTTGCTCTGCCCGGGCAGCGCGTCCTCGCCGGCGCGCGCGAGGCCGGTCCCTGCGCTCCGCAGTGACCGTCAGAGTGAGTCACTCCGTGCTGCTTGCTCAGAAACTCCCATTAATTCCTCTCCTCGCCTGCATGCACAACTGCCATTAGTGTTAAAGATGAGCAAACTGCCTAGTAAAATGGAGGTAGTTCTTCAAGTTTTTGTAATATCAGATGAGAAATCGTTCTGATAAATCTTTTAGAAGCGAGAAATGCTAGGAGGCATCTTCCATACATCCTGCTGCAGCCAGGAGGCTGCATCAGATGGGCCTCTTCCTTTGGGGGAGGGCTCTGGAGTGGACTGTATCCAATCTCACCTTCCTCCCTTGTCCCGTCCTGGCTCTTCCCAGGCCTCTCTGTTCCGCCCAGCTCTTCCCTCTTTGCTCTAGATGCCCTGCAGTTGTTGCAAGCTCCCTCTGGACTCTGTTGCTTAGCAAAGATGGATGTAGGGAGCTGTTTTAGTCCATCGCCTTAGCTGCAGTTATTCCAGCCTGCAGGTGCCTTTTGGTTTTGGTCATGATTCCCTAACAAATAAGGGAAGGCTGGAATTTTTTTAAAGCTCCATTTAAACTGGAGTACTTTTAATTTGAATATTAACCCTTTCCCTGATGTTGTGGTGCAGCTAAAATATTATCACTGTTGCTTTCGATGGGGACAGCTTGGTATTGTGCACCGGCGTGTTTAAGCTCATGGCATGTTGTAGGGGTTTTACTTCTGAATACAACGTTTTAAGAATCTAATTAGTCTGCCGGTTTGTCTGCCTTTCAAACCTACTCAACGAGCAGCTCGAGTACAAGATGTTCTTGCCTGCTGCAAGTGACAGATACGCTGTGCTTGCAGCCCCCCATCTCCTGCCACGCACAGATCCGTGCCGAGATAGATGCTCGGGCTGCCCCGGTGTGGAGAGTACCCAGGCTGGCCAATGGCTCGTGAGTGCAGTGAGTGTCCTGCAACGTGTTTATCACCGCTGCGCTCTGGGAAGCGGGCTCCACTGCCCGACTTGCTCTCCGGGGTTGAATATTTTCAGCTCTAACTGGAGGATTTATCCTCCTAGCTCTCCTTTAGAATTCAGGGAAGAGTCACGGCTAATCCTGGTGTTTCCTCCCACCCCGGGGTGCTTCCTAAGGTGTAGGTGGGTGTTTGGTGGGCTGCTCAGCACGAATGCTTTTGAACACAAGTTCGGATAAGTCTCACTTTCCTTGTAGTTAGTGCTTGGCCACAGTGCTGGGGTGGATATGACACTCGGAGGGGTGAAGCTGCTGGCCAGATGTCAGGAAATGTCTGGCATTTTTCATCTGTTATACCGGGCTTTATTGCTTTAAGTAAAAGAAGAAAGTGTTTCTGCGTGAAAAGAACATCAGATGCAAGCAAATTACTCTAAAATTGTAGAGAATCCGTAGCGGTTGGAAAACAATACATTAGTGAGCTTCTCTGCTGCTCTCCCCCCAGCTTTTTTAGATCGCTGTCTGCTTTTGGTATTCAGTGATCGTCTCTGAAAATCAATTGCTAAGTGGAGAGCTTCTGCCGTCGGAGCAGCTCCCCGGCCGTGACGCTTCTGCTGCCGCTGCCTCCCGCCAGCGAGGGCGAGGGGCAGGATGTTCATTTATTTCTGCTTTATGGCTGTTGCTCTGGCTCTTTTCTTGTATGCCATCAGGTAGGGCCCGGTCCTGCAGTCGGAGCTGCTAACACAAACCTCAATCCCGTGGGACTTATTTCCAATGTTGAGTCAAATTGCAGACCTGGCCGCTAAGATTTTTTGGCTTCTTGCACTTGGCTTTTTGCAGGGTTTTGAGATGATGTAAGGGGAGAACAAGCAGTAGCTGAGGAAGGGAGAAGAGCCTGTTTTGCACCTTCCTTCCCAGGAGTCAACAGACATAGTAAGAGTTGAGTATTAAATAGTTCTTTCAAGAATGAATTACCAAAGGGGTAGGTTAGTGTTGATTTCCATTTTGCGGATGGGGAAGACTGAGTTGCAGAGACGATCTCACCCCCTGCTAGGGAAGCATACATGATTCTAGGAAATAACTAAATAACCCCCAGGACTCAGTGTGGAAGCAGAAATGGCAAAAAATTCCCCTGGGAGAGGGTATTGCTTTTAAGCTCCAGTGTCAGCGAGCATTCAGGCATCTCTAAACATGGCTCGTTAAGCCAGTTTCTCTGAAAATTGTGTTAAGATAGAAATTTTAAATAGGGCAGGAGCCAGCCAAGCTCTGAATAGCAGAGCACTGTGGCTTGTGCCTCTATTCATTTGCTGCATTAATGGTGCAGCTTAATGGGATGGTAAAAGGCAAAGCTCAGAGCTCGGTGGCTTCAGCCCACGCGGCGTCGCGTGGAGGCCGGGCGCTGCCGGAGAGGGAGGTCTGCGCTCCGTCCCCGCGCGGTCCGAGGACGGCGCCTCTCCAGGAGCCACGGAGCCAGCTCGCTGGTGTTTCCCTGCCTCATTATTTCAAGAAAGGCTGTTGAATGATACGGGCATCATTTCACAATTTAATTTGCGAGCTTCTAATTTATTTAAAAGAACATAGCTGAGCAATGAAGTTTGCAAGACGCGGCTTTGTTTGTTTTTTGTCCTCATCGTGACCCTAAATCCGGCAGTTTTCAGCAAAGCACTTCAACATTGCATTGGAGGCCATATTCAGGGAAGCGCTTTCAACCATGGGCTTAATTAAATACAGTGTGTATGTTTTATCTCCCAGTGTCCACATCAGACCAAATTGTGGTGGCAAATGAAGTTGGGGAGATAACAGGAATATCACAATTAAAGACAATTAGCCCTATGGGAAATCAATTCCCAAGTAGCTATTAGTGCATGGCAAGACTGGTGGGAGAGCAGGGACAAGCTGTACACGCATATACTGCATTTGTGAGTCTGTTCACTGGCTTTATTTGGGGTAAATTCTTAAAAGTTTTGTCCATGTGCTGCATGCAGAATAGCTCTTATGGAAACAGTTAAAGTAGGACTTTATGAATTGGATGATCACAATTTACTTGTCAGGCTGTCCTTTTAACTTGGATATCAAGATACTCATCGTGGCCGCCTTTGTCACAGGGCATTATATTTACAAAGCATTGCATGCACTCTCTTAGCTCTTTTTAAGTCTGGAAAGAGAAGGAAGCCATTTCTTATTTCTGTATGATTTTTTTCTTTGGCTGCTTTCTGGAGTTTGTCTGCTGCATGTGGTGATTCAAAGCACACAAAGGTAATTTAATTATGGATTTTTTCCCCCGATCAATTGATTCATATTTAGCATGGAGAATAAGAAACGGATGTGTATCAGTAATTTTGGAATTTATCTGTGCATGTGTCTGTATGAATGTGTGTATATATGCATGCACTTTTCTAATTACGCCTTGAGGGAGACAACGTTACTCTGAAGTCAACTTGCCTGATTGAAATAAGGAGCTTACTGCAGAGCTGGGAGCTCCTTGCAAGCCCTCTGAGTGAGTGTTTTAGCTACAAGACTATTCTTATTCTGGCCGTATGTTGCTCCTTGCCGAGCAGAGGCCCATCCAGACCTGACCTGTGCTCGCAAGCAAGCACAGAGCCACCCCCCTAAGCCAGCCACTGGGTCCTTGCCCTTGCTGCTGAAGGATGGCTGTCAAATACCTGCTTTTTTATCTGGCCTGAAGACAGGAGCACGGAATAGGTCGTGTTTTGTCTTGTTTTTTTCTCTCCTTCTCTCCACTGCCTCTCTTGTCAGGCAATATGCACTCAAATTCGTCGAGCCAGCTGGAAACACTGGTCCTTCGTAGCCAGGGAAAAGCTGTGCTTTAAAACCAGGTCCCTGACTCAGGTGCTAGGGGTCTTCTAAGGGCAGAACACTGTGTCCCGTGTTTATCGGGGACTGCCAAGAAGCACCATCGGTGACGCAGGCAGTGAAATCCCTGGGTGCTCTCGGGCCTGGGTAATGCCAGGGATCCTCACGGTGCCCAGGGAAAGCAGCCAGTTCCCCGGTGCATTTTGGCCACGGTGGGTTTTGCAGGGAAGGAGAGAGGTTGCGTTAAAGCACAGGCGCGCGTGCCCTGAGCGGTAACAGCTCCGCTTCGGAAGTCACCCGGCGCGGGGACCGCGTTGGCTTCAGCCCCGGAGTGCTGGCTCCGGGGCCTTTGGAGGCTGGCGCAGGAGAGGTGCCTGGGCCTCCTCTCCTCATTTCGTGCTGAGCTATGTATATTCCTAGGAGAACAAATGCTGTAACAGCAGGGTTGTAGTGTCATTCAGACAGGTTTTGGTTATGCATGCAATGTCCAAGGCCTTTTATTTTATTAGGTTACAGCTGGCATTAGTTTTCTTGCTAGCCAGAACTAGGGCATCTGACAGCAGGTAGCAAAAAGGCAGAAACTTTGTTGCTGATGCTTTGCCAGAGCAACGCTCCCTTCAAGGAAGCAGCAGGAGCAGCCGAGCCGAATGCAGCGGCCTGGGCTCGCCGACAAGGCCTCAGAGGAACGCGGTACCGATCTCGCACCCGCGCCGGGGAGGGCCGACCTTCCCACCCAGCACCTGGAGAAGTCCCATTTCCCTTGGAGCCTCGGCAGAATTCCTAGCAGCGCAGAGCACGGGAAAGCCGAGGAGCGAGGCAGGGCCTCAGCGCGGCTGCGGCGGCAAGCCACGCAAAATGGGAGGAAAGCGCAGCAAGCAGTGGGGATGTTTTAGGGATGGAGACTGCATGTTTCCGTGAGTTGCTGTGCTGCATCTTTGGCATTAAACGGTTCTCACACAGACCATTAAAAAACCAAACCAGCCCTTGGAGCTTTCATCCTTTCCGCACCTCTGTAAATTGCCAAGGCGTTTGCAGGGTACAGCTGGGCACCGCAGCACAGAAGCCGCTCTGCAGCTTAGTGCTTCCTATGCTCAAAGCAATTTACATGGATTTAGGTTGGTATTGACAACCTGATCCTTACAATTTACTTCTGAGGTAGCTGGCTAAGAGCCGTTGGCTCATGTAACAGTGCAGGGAACAAAACAGGCGAGGGGTGAAGGCAGCCTTTTTTTTTTCCCTGTTACTTCAAACAATTTTGCTTTTCATTTCAGTTCCTGATTTAACGCCACAGAGCTGCATCAAGAGTCTAGGCATAGCCAAAACAGGTAGCTTAATAGCAAAACATGTTTGGAGCAGCTAGTAGCACAGACAAACTGCAAAGCAGACTATCCCCCAGAGTGAGCACATCCCTCAGACCTGCAATCACAAAAGTCACGAAGTGGAGGATCTGTGTCCCCAGCAGGGTCAGCAGTTACCCTGCAATAGCAGGTGATATTGCAGTGAAAGCTGCCCTGAGCTTTGTGCTAATGCCATGTCCTGTAAATCTAGAACAAGCTCTGCAAGCTCAAAACACCCTTTAGTGGGTGTTTTGAGGAACCGTCTGCACAATTCAAGCCTTCTCTGTAATTATGTTGTTTCTCCCTCCAGACTGGACACTTCAGAAATGTATTGTGTGTTGCAGCAGTGCAAACTGTGAGCTGTTTGCAGGTTATTTTCTGGCTTACTGAAGGAGTCATCTTAGCAGGAGGCTGTAAGCGTTGCTGATCCTGTTGAGTTTTCATTTCCTGGACCCTTAGAGGTGGAATTGCTTTTAAAACCAGCCATTTCCCCCAGCTAGCACCGCTGCATTATTAATACCTGGCTCTGCTTGCCTTGCTCCGGGAAGATATTTTTCCAGGGTACAATGAAGTTTAGGTGACAGGTTTTCATGACTTTTTTTGCACCATAAGCTGCTACTGCTACCTAGCATTTTAAGCTTTTATTTTTCATCATTAAATATACATCATCTGCTAGAACATAAAGTCTCGATGGACGGTCGGCTGCGAGTGCTCTCTTGGTCAGACTGTTCAGGGTTGTTATCAACTACATATGTACTGCTGGGTGCTGCACTCTACACGTGCCTCTGTGGATTTAAATTAAGTTTCCTTCCAGTTTTATATTCCAGAGAAGAAACAAAGACAAAGTATATTACGACTGTGGCTAAAACCAACATGAGGTTGCCTTTGCTACTGGCAAAATCAGGTCTACTACTTCCTATGTGCATGTGGTGGCAAATCCTGGCATGAAGAACTCATCTAGAAAGAGGGGGTTCAAAGAGAAAGAAAAGCCCGGAGAAGTAAAAGGATGGGCCATGTTCCTGCAGCAGGAGGTTAGTGGCAGAGCCGCTGGTCTCCTGACCTTCTAGGACGAGAAACTTAATGTTCAGGGTTAAATCAATTAACAAATTATGCTATTTTTATAAACTTTTTTTTTATTGTGAGAGTGATTGAATGGTGGAACAGGCTGCCCTGGGAGGTTGGGGAGTCTCCTTGCCTGGAGACACTTGGAACTCAACTTGATGTGGCTCTGGGCAACACTCTCTAGCTGACCCTGCTTCCAGTAGGGCAGTTGCACTGGTTGCTCTCCAGAGACATCTCCCAGCCCTGGCTGTGGGATTCTGAAGCAGCAATTAATACGAGGTAATGTAACATCTGTGCAGAAAGGAGGGAGGGTTACAACACTGTCCTTTCCCTCCATGAATATTGAAGCAGGTTAATTTGGACACACTGCTCTTGTAAGAGCCCTACCAAGCGTCACAGGCTGCTGAGCTGCCATCCCCTCGTGAGTTCTGCTTGTCACTTGAGCTCCTCTAGGTGACTGGGCTTGCCCTGGTCGCAGTGCAAACGTGGTTGCATTGCGCCATCTTTAAGCCCCATAAGCCACCGTGAGCATGTTTAAATCATAAGGTGGTTAGGGATGACTCTGCTGACAGATGCCAGTAAGTAAAGGCCATATTCCAAAACGGGAGCTCGTCTCCCCGGCCAGCGAGCCCGGCTAGGGGAGAGGTTGGGCCCTGGGGCACTAGGGGGTACTCTTTCCCTTGGCCATGGATCAGGAGCCCGGGTTTGTGTTGGTCCCAGTTGTTAGGGATGAGTCACTCGGAAAATTCTGGCTTTGTCCGAACTTACACAGGTGGTGCCAGCCCCAGAAATAGCCCGCGTGTTGGAGGGTGCGAGCTACCGGAGCCGCCGTTTTCCTAAGGGAACCCAAGGGCTGAGGGAGCCGGCGCCCCGCGAGGAGCCGGGACGGGGCCCGCCAAGGCCCAGGGTGCCTCCCTGGCAGTGATGCCGCAGGCCCACGGGCCATCCCAACCTGAGGGGCGCTTGGATCAAGCGTTCCTGTTGCCAAAGCCGGCAGCCAGGCCGGGTAGCCGGTGCCGAGCAAGGGTGGCTCCGCGTCACCGGCTTACTGGGTTTTCTGTGGCGCCAGGCCTTGTAGCGGTGATGGCAGCAGCCTCAGGTGTGTTGGTTTGCTCAAGGAGATGCAGGCAGAAGCTTTTAAAATACTTTGTCCCCTTTCCTCCCTTTTCCTAGCCGATGCTACAAGGGGAGAAGGCTTCATCCACGGGGCTCGAGGGCACCGGCAGCTCCCCAGAGCCCTGCAGAGCGGCCCCAAGCGCTGCAGGTTTGGAGCCCAGAGCCGCCCGGCTCCTGCAGCGCCAGCAGCTGTGGGGCCTTTGGCCCCGGCCCCCCAAACCGAGCAGCTGCTGCTGTTTGCACTGCGTCTCGGGGCCTTCTAATTGCCTTTAATCAACACGAGAAAAAACAAAGTGGATGGGATGTATCTGGTTTGGCGCAGGAGCTCTGCAGCCCGGCTCCCTGCTGCAGCGCTCCTGTACCTTTCCACAAATCTATCTTAATTACGAGACGCAGTAATTTGCCCTTCTGCTCAGGTTTTCACAGAGATCGACTGTGGTAGCTGATTCTGCTGTACTTGGAAAAAAAGACCTTCCTTCTCACTGTCTGGGTTTTCCTCTTTCTCACCGGAACAACTAGAATAACAAAGACGACCAGTGCTGGTGTTCCTGGGGGGCTGCCAAAGGCAGCCAGATGTGTTTTTAATGCTGTGGTAATATTGTTTCCTTTTCCTCCCTCCCCCATTAGCTGGAGAACAAAAATAGATTAAATAGTTAAAAGTTCTTGAGCAAACCATAGCATAGAAACATCAGTGAGATATTTGGCTTAGGCTATCCACATCACGCGCAGATAATGAATCAAATAAAGAGAAGAAAGTAATTGCTTTCATTTGTCTGTGCTATTCATATAAATGTTGCAGATTAATACATTTTACAGGATTTGGAGAGCTTTCAAAAGCCAGTATGGCAGGGGGATCATCCCTATAGATATCTCTCAAAACAGCTGTTACTAGAGAGTGGATGAATAACATGAAGCATGTTTTCTAATTAAGTTCAAGTTTATCTCTGCTCTGTCGTCCTACCTCTGATATTCCATCTCAGCATTAAATGCTTTCTCAGATTGATAAGGACAAAAGAACTGAGAAATTGCTTATCTACTCAACACATTTTGGACTTAAACTCTTTTTCTTTACTTAAAGGAACTCGTGGCACGTGATTAGTGGATCTATTGGAGCATCCTACTCTGTGTGTGTTATTCTCTTTCCTTTCCTGCGTTTTCGTGGGACTCTCTCTGGTGCTCCGCGGCAGTCGGCTGCTCGTGCTCATCGCAGCGCTGCTTTCCTGCGGCTCAGACCTGCCTTTGCTTTGAGGGGGCCCTGCAGCAAAGGCTCTCCCGGCTGCGCAGGACGAGGTCGGGTCGTGCTCTGGTTTCACCTGGCTCTCAACACCTAGTTGAGTCTGCTGAGGGATTCAAGCATGGAAGGGAAGGCTGGTGCTGACGATACCCGAACGCCTTCCTAATTAGGGGCCCGGCGCTGCTTTGGGGAGCCCAGGTGACAACGGAGAATGAGCTGGAAAGTAAATTTGTAATCTTCAAATATTAGAAGATGTGTTGCGTGCTACAGGAATATCAAACGTCTGAACTAGCATTGTGGGATTTCCACTGAACTCCTGGCAGGGTTAGTTCTTAGAGTTCAGAATAGGTTTTGTCCTTACCTGGATGTCACAGCTAGAGGGGGGCTCTAGATATAACACACCTTTCACTGGGTCCTGCTGGATTTATAATTGCATCAGTCCTTCAAGGGAAATGAGGAGTGGCTGTCAGCAATGATAAACCCTGAAGCTAATGCACAACAAGTTCTTCAGTGTTTTATTGACAGAGGGACAGGTTCGTGTCACGGGCGGTGCTGTTGGTGCTGGAGGAAGAAGCGGGTGAATAGCAGGGGAAAGGCTGCACCACCCGGAGCCGAAGGTGAATTATGTTCTGGGAAGCTGTTTCCATCCGAAGCTTTCACTACGCCCTCCTGATACCCAAGTTACCATCAGTAAGTACAGTCCAGACCTTTCTAGCTTTCAGTGCTTTCAGCTTTTAGGACATACATTCCAGCAAATTAAAACCAGTTGAAGGGAGACGCTCGAGTCTGCTCTTGGCAACAGGGTTAAGAACTCAAGTACTCCTTCTAACAAAAGCGGAGCTGTGGCCAAGGCCTGCAAAAATGCTCTCATTAGCTTTTGTGAGCAGACAGTTTCTACAATCCTCTGTGGAGTGCGGCTTCCTTCCCATTCACCATAGGGGAGAATCAATAATAATCAATATGCGTTAGTGTTTGCAAGCAGCTGAGGGGTTTTGCATGTGGAAGGGCTAGGGAAGCAGCTCCTACAATAACGAGTAGCACGCACCACCGCGGAGCTGCCCACGCTTCCCGAGCCGCTCCTGGGAGTTCAGCGTCGGGAGCTCCCAGCTCCCCGGGGTTCTCTGCCAGGGTAGCACCCACTTCTGTGAAATAACTCGCGGAGGGAGAAGCAGAGCCAGCAGGTGCTGCCCCAGTGGGGTCACTGGTCCCTCGAGAACAGCCAGCCTGTTCTCACAGTGCAGGGTTTGTGGCTTCTCGCTTTCTTCCTGTCCCTTCTATTGCACCCATGATCTCGGTGTGAAACTCTCCTGCCGTGTGTCTCTATCGTACAGCGTTGAACAGCAGTTGTGATTTCTTCAGCTAATGAGGCCAACGGGTGGAAATTGTGTTGGTTGTGTGTAGACTGCAGTAAAGACAGGAGAAGAACAGTTGCTTTCCACATGTTACTAATCAACTTAGCTCTTTCTTCACTAGAGTCACAATAATTTAAACCAGAGCAAGTGCCTTTTTATCTTTAATGATTGTTATTGAGCACCAAGAAAAGCTGATGACCTAAAGTCTAAGCTACTTATTTGTTTCTTGAAGTCCAGCTAATGCTTTCAAGAAGAGGGAAACATATATTGTGCTGTCTTTCTCCCCTCATTATTGTATGCAGATAATCCTTTGCTCCTAATTAAATCAAGATTTTACAAGCTATGCTAGGAAACTGTTGAAAAGATGATTGTGAATTGTAAATATAATGTATGAAAGACATATGAATGTAGATTTTGTGAACAGTAACAACCTCGACATTGTCCTGAAGTCAGTGAGTTCTTGCAAGGCTGCTGACTTAAGCTAAGAATTTAGTCCTCCTGCTTAGAAAAAAAATCTGTCCACAGAAACTCTGGGACCTGCCCTTGGAATAGGAGGCAGTAAGAATTTGCACCTCTTTGAAATATTCTGCCTCTAAGAAGCATTCCCAACACAGGAAGTCAAAGCTGCAATTGTATTATTATTATTAATATGCATAGCTACATAATTGAGATGAGCCACTGCAGAGCCATGAGGTCTGTTGGTATTTATACACGGAGGAGTCTATTTGCTGGAATGTGATGCATTTTTTTGGAAAAGTCTGTGCTCAGATTTCACAGGAACTTGGTTCCTTCCAAAGAGATCATGGCATTACTAAATGCAAAGCAGGTAGGATTTCAGGAGATAAGCTTAGGAAGGGCTCCTGGGAGGATTTTAGGAGCAGGGGGATGGTTAGGGCCTTTGGGTGTGAAGGTGATGCAGCAGTGAGAGCTGCCAGCGTGAAGCAAAAGCAAGTGCAGGGCAGAAGTGGAAGGACTGAAGCAGTAGGCGAGGGCTCCTGATGATTTTTGTGTTGGAGGAGGAGAAAGGGATAAGAATAAAGAAGCGAAGGGTACAGTGGAAGTGACAGCAACAGAGAAGAGACTTTAGTGGGAGACTGAGGAGGTGGAGGGTAGGAGAGAGGAGCTGGTCTCCGTCGTAGGGCACATTCAGAGCAGGAGCAGCACAGGGAAAATAAGATACTTGGAATAAAAAGGGGGTAGAAAAGTCAGCGAACGCAGAAAAAGGTTACGGGAGAGATAATACTGGGTAGATGGGGAGTCTGACACACAGATATGGGGAGTGTTTTCCAAAATGCCTGGTGGGTTGGGTTTGCTTTGCTGATTTTTGCTGAGGTTTGTGCTGCTTAAGGTTCTTGGAAAATCTGTGCTGATTATCATAATCATCTGCCTAAAGGAATAGATATGCACAGAGCACAGGAGACTGCAGAGAGAGCAGAAAAAGGCCAGGAATAAAACTCTGCAAGTTTAAACAGTGAGAGAAGGGAAAATGAGGATACAGAAGGAGCAAAAATCAAAATACATAACACGGCACAGTTATTGAAATCAAGGTAGGAGCCTTTGCAGTTGCAGATTTCTTTCCATATAGATGGGAGCTTGCAAGGTACAAAATTACTGTAAGTGATTCTAAATTATTATTAACTTGACAGATTGATTATATTTGATTGTGTTGATTATGGCTATTAAGATAATTTTTCTCTGATGAAAAAAGTATATCCTCAGACTTTAATTGCAAGTATCCAAAACGCAGATTTAACAAATTGCACATGTCTTCAGCTGGAGAGTTCTCATCCAAGTGTGTCGGTGGGGGGAAACAAACACCCTTCAGACATAGCTGCTTGTTATGGGTGCTTTGGAGGAACTTATTTTCTGGAGAACTGTGAAGATTCGTGTGCGTTCAGAAGATGGTAGGAGCCCTTGGTCTGACAACATCTTGTTTGCTGCTCTCTGGAGCAGTATAGGCTAATCAAGATCCTTCAAAGGAAACAGCTTGCTGCCATTTAGAATGAAATGCCCAGCTGGATCAGGTGGATCTTCTAACTAGTTTTGCTGGAGAAATGGAGAAATGTGTATGTTCTGTTGGGAAATGTCTCACTGGAAAAGTGCAAGGCCCCAGTCTGTCCCCAGGGTATTCAAAGACACAGACAAGTCTGGTAGGTCCTCACCAAGGAAGCTTTGAATTTCTTCTTTGCCCGGCTCATTTTGAGCCAAGGGAAAGCCTCCTTGTATCTTCTAGCTTGGAGCCTTGTTTTGCTAGGAACCGTCCAAGTGCTGCATTCAGATCTACTCCCCACCCCCAAAAATCTCAGTCAAAATAAAGAATTGAGACAAGGCGTGGGAGAGGAAACAGAGGATGACCTGGAGATGGTCAAAACATAAGACAGCTGCTAAGATTAGTGCTGAGATTTACTTTAAAAAGAAAGGAAAAAAAAAAAAAAAAGGACAAATTTGCTTCACTGTGCACTCCAATCTCCACCCTCCTCCTCTGCAGCCTTTTTCCATGCATTGCTACGTTTGCTGTGTCACATTTGGCCTCCCAACGGGCAGGTGTGGTCAGAGAGCCCAAAGGAGATCCCTACTCATTAAGCCTTTAGCATAATTAAATGTAATTTTTTTCCCTGAAATAAAATATTTATTGGGAAATTTAATGCAAGCGGGTAATTATCAACGAAGTAGCAATTAATTGCTACCTTGCACCAGGTCTGGAGCTTTGCCATGCTTGGGACTGTTCATGAACGCACTGCACTTACTTATTTTTTAATTTAAAACACACGGGCCTCCATTCTGAGGCTTGCAGAGTCAGAAGCTAAACACCTCTCAGCTGTGTATCTACAACCTAGAACCAAGCCTCAAGAAGACAGGAGCATTTCCAGGTGTGTTGACTTAGACCCATTGCTGAATTTGCCCCTAGGACCAGTGCAAATCACCTGTGTCTGACTTTGTTCCTCAGCTTTAAGAGTCTTTTTCTTTTGATTGTGTCTTAAAGGAGAGCAAGGAAGTAGAGGAGGGAAATGGAAAAGAAGAAAAGGTAGGAAGAAATGATGACTTAAAAAAATGAGCAGCTTGAACAGGTGTTTCTCTGTGATGAAAATAAATTGCTTCTGGACTAAATGCAGAATATTTTTATAGATGAACAGCAAAGGTACTATTTGGCTGATAGGAGGTGGTGGAACAGAGCAGATAAAATGCATGTGTGTTTCTAGAATTCTTCTTAATTCATTTATGTTTTCTCCTGTGGTTTTTGCTGGGAGTATTTTGTGTGTGTGTGTATGTATAAAATGTTGAAACACTACTTGTGCCCAAGTGATTGAGGAGGCTAAGAGCCATTTCAGCAAGACTTAGGCTCTATTTCTGTGAAATTTCTGCAGGATTAGATGTCTGTCACTTTTTTGATATTTGGACTTTGATTCTTCCATTATTGAATCTGCTTCTGGAAAACAGGTTCCAGATCCTTGTGGATCTGGAACTATCTCCTTTTCTATTTGTTTACCAAGTTGCTAAAATTTCCCCCCAACTTCTTTAAGGGAAATGAGGTAAAGCTTTTCTCCAAATATTTTGTGAACTTTCTAGGATCTGGAAATGACTTGATGGCATAGAAAGTATGTTTTGTTCGAAAGTATGTTTTTGTTTTCAATAAGAAATGATCCTGGCCAGCAGGCATCGAGTGGTTTTCTCTCCACTCAATTACTGCTTTGGCAATTAGCTCCAGTGAGACTTCTGGGGTATAAGGGCTTAATTAAGCCCTATCTCAGTTATTTCTTTCCCTCTCCTCTATGTATGATCTTTGATTTAAAATTTTTGTTTTTAAGTGATACATTGAGCTTGAGGAACTTCTTTGAGCAGTAGGTCATACCTTGGTGTGTGTACTTAGAGGATTAGCTCATCCTCTGCCAGAATTTATGTTTTTCTGGAGGTTTGTGTTCCACCCTTTCCTTTCATGTGTGTTTTGAGCCATTGTGTCTGATTCATGTAGCTGCACTTTCAAGGCCATAGGCCAAGTGTTCTCATGAAGGTGGTATCCAGAACGTGCTTCTGAAAAAGTCCTGTTTGACAGCAGTGAAACCTGTCCCACGTTTTCCTGAAGCCCCTTTCCCATTGCCAGGAATCCATTCAGGCAGGAGGTTCTGATGTTACGTCAACATTGCAGGGTTGTTAGTGTCTGAAGACACTTGCTTAACCTTTGTTTTTTGGGAAACGTTGATAATCCCTGACTCTACCTGAAATCAATAGGAGTGAAAACTGTGTGGGTCCTCTGCTACTCAAGGTGCTTTGGTTCAGGCACCCTAACTCTACCTCCCCTTGAAGATATTTGGCAAGGTCTTCCCTTTCCAGTGTACAGTTATTCCTGCTCAGCTGTTGAGCTGTGCCGGGTGGGAGGGCGAGGGGCAGCACGGATACATTTAGGTCCACGTCAGGTTGCGGGGTGTCCATTTACTGAGGGCGACTGAGGTCAGGGTCGTCTCCCTGCGCATCACTGAGGCCGTCGCGGCAGGCTGCGAGGAAGCTGTCCGAGCGAAGCCGTTAGGGCTTCCATGGACAGCTCGCTCCCTCCCGCAAATTCAGCAGGCCCAAGGATGAATCCTACTGAGGAGCAGCCTGTGCCAGGCGCGCAGCTGGGGGACACGGAAATCGCTCGCTTCCCTGCTGCGCTGTCGGCCTCGTCTACATCCCGCGAGGGTCCACGCTAACGTCCCGGAGGAGGCTGCGATTCGCATGGAAGACGGATAGAGGAGGGCCTGGAGCGTGGGGCTGTAAGAGGGTGCTGGCCCTGGCGGGAGAGCTGCCTTCACAGCTCCATCCAAAATGACTTTCTCGCCACAGTTATGCCCTTGGACTGTCCTGGACACGTCGCAGCCTATGATAAATGATTGTAGTCAGCGGTCACAGAGCAGGGAGAAAGCAATTAGCAGTACTCAGTGTACAGCTAAACAGCACCTATCTCCCCTACCTATTGGTTCAGCTTAATACACTATACATGTATCTTTTAAGATCAAATTACCCGAACTAATAGGTAACATTTTTCCCAATAAGCATTCACGAGCAGAGTGTTGCTCGTGTTTTCTAAGGCAGAACTGAGACTGTCAAATGTTTGCTAATAGAAGAGTTAATTTTGGAACGAAGCGTAGGTGTCTGTAACATCTGTGCTGTCCCCTGACTAATGTCTTGTTGTCAGCTGATTCTCCACAGACTTTTCCAATCATACTTGTACCCTAAAGAACTGGCTGAGCAGACAAACCCTGCCAGAAAACCAAACTTGCCCGCATGTTTCTTGGTTTCCCTTTCGTGGTTTTGAAGTACGTTTAGGAGGAAATTTCTGTTCCTGATTGTGCATGGCTCTGCACCATCGCTGCAGTCACGTAGGCCTCAGTCCTCTGGCGGTTTTGCCTGAGAGAGGAACTTTCCTTTTATGTGTGGATTCAGTTGAAAACACTGTGACTCAGTGAGTCATTTTGAACGCCGTAAATTACCCTTTCCCAGTGCTAAACTGGAGAACGTTAAGCTCTACGGCTTGTTTCCAGCTGTGCATGGGGGATGGCTTTGGTTTCGCAGGCAGCGGGTCGTGGGTTTACGGCTGATCTTGGAGGTCCTTTCCAACCATAATGATTCCATGATCATAAATCATGTCCATCCTCTCTCTGCGATGAGCTCGAGCTCAGAAGTCGGCTTGGAAGGAGTCGGGCTGCCAGGCAGCCGGACAAGTGCAAGGGGATTTTTCTCTCCAGCCAGTGCGTGGGACTGGATTCGTCTCCTGCCCTGGAGCCTCACGGTTTTGTTCTAGCTCTCCATGCTGTCCAAACAACTGATTTCATAGACTACCTGTTCCTTAAATATCAGGACTGCGTATTTCTGCTTGTACTATTTTGAGGAGAAAATGTTGGCCAAAGTGAGAGATTCTTAATTAAAAAATATATTTTTGGAAGTCGTCTGTTTTGCGCATGTTTTATGGGCAGTAAATCTAATATAGGCTCAGGTTTGGCAATTTTGTTATTACTCTAAATGCTCGTTGTACAATGAAGACTTGGCTGGGGATGAGAAGACTTTGGCCTAAGCTCTCGGAGGGGCCAAGAGCCTGAACTGATACCCACACGCCCCGAATTATCCCAGAGCGTGGAAAATGGACTGCTCGGGTATAGTGGTGGCCTCTGTCAATAGGGGATTTAGGAGCAGATGACAAGACTTCAAAAGCAGGCTTTGCTGTGGGGAAAATGAGGTTTATTTCTTTGGTTTTTTTGTTAGTTGGTGTCAAAATAAAGGGGTGTTTTAGTTGCCTTTTTCTTTTCAGTTCCAGACCAGGCAGAGTGGACATGGTGCTATGTTTGGTGGCTAAACTGGGGCCAGTAAAAGCTGCTGGTCGTTGCTTGACAGCTCCTTTGCTCTCGGTAGTTGCACTTCTGCACTGACAAAAGCAAAACTCATATTGTCTTTTATTAATGAGCTTTGTTTCATAAGTACTCATAGTGGTGCCTTGTGAACATACATATTTCATAGCATGAAGAGTGCGCCGCAAAAATTACCTTTGCAGAAAGGTGCCTGGTTTAGAGTGTTTGCTTTCTAAAAGTGTCTTCAGTGTGAAGATCATTTATGAGGCAGGTCTGAGATTTGCAGACCCCAATGCCTCCCCGAAGGGCTTGTGGAAAGGAATGTGTTTAGATTTTCCTGGTGCAATACACCTGACTCTTACCTCCATTGTAATGAATGCTAGAACTTTGTAAAATAATGCAATTAAAATTTGTCTTTTCCTCTTCTGAGCTTCAGAACTGTCGAAGAAAGGCTGTAAAAACGTTCCCATTTGCAAATATTATATAGCAAGAACTATAGGGTTCTCTGTCATATGCGGAAATAGCAAAGCAGTAAGTCATGTGTTTTCGTGGGTTTTCATATGGGTTGGTTGGGCCATAGGTTTATACAGTCTTTCTTTCCAAATAGGTTTATAAAGCCTTGTGGGCCTGTGAAAATAACAGGAAGATTCAGAAAGGATGAGGGACGCTACTAGTGCCCCTTCTGAGACTGGAAGCAGAGCTGCTCTTGGAAAAAGAAAGAAAGGAAAAGATGAGAATCTGCTCAGGTAAGGCCATTTTGGGGGAAAAGGAAACCTCTAGAATTTACCTAGTCTGTAGAATTGTTTTTGACCCTTGCCTGAAGGGACCGTTGCCTTTTATGAAACATACCTGTTCCCCAATGTGGTTTCTTATTGGCTATGTAGTGTGGCTATGCAGAGAGTCATTTATTTTATCCAGGTTTCTAACTAGCGCTGCGGTAAAGTGGGCCTGTTTACACGGTTCTAAACATCCTTATTTAATGGTACCAATGGAGCCTGAAAGCTTTATAAAAATTCACATGCTGCTTAATCTTGGCAGGATAATATTTAAAGGGAGAACTGAGACATTACGCTGATGACTTCCAAAAGTGCAAGTCTTGACTTAGATTTGCAAGCCTGAAGTTAGGAAGTGCTGTTAAACTTTGGTTTCCCTCTCCTCCTTCAAAGCTCCAGAATCTAGCAGTTCCCACAGAAGCCTCTTAAAATGGTTCCACTCATTCACTGGGCGCTCAACACTTCAGAAAATCAGGTCAGTTCCTTAGGTTTCCAAATACAGATTTAGGATCCTAAATATAAGCATGTTATTCAGGAAAAAAAAAAAAAAACTTCTCTTTATATAGATTGGGAAGCTATAATCAGATCCACTTGACTTATTCTATTTCCAGCTCTTACGGAGGTCAGAACAACAATTGTATTTAGTGCCTGCTGTATACGTAACATTGTCCCTCCGCGGAGGCGAGTAGGTTGATTCTGCAAGCGGGTCCCTCCGGGGACTTGTTTTTCCTTCGTTCCACTGGGCTGTTTTTCTTGATTCGCAGCAGTTCAGGCCGAGCCTCCTCAGCCCTGTGCGGGTGTGGGAAGCTGCACCCTGCCTTCCAGACTGGCCCTTCTCCAGACTGGTTCTTCCTGAGCTGTCCAGGGAGGGAGCGTGTAGTTCTTACCCTCCCGCTTGAGTAATCTTAATCCGAATGGGAGTTTAACAGCACAACTGCAGACACCTGAGTGCTCTTTATGGGGGGCCACTGCCTGCTGCAGCCGCTACCCGAGGAGCCCCGCGCGCTGCAGCTCCGCGCTGGGTGGGAAGGGAAGGCTCGGGAAGACAGAGCGCCTGGCAAAGCAGCGCAGGGAAACCTGCTCTGGTGCCACACGCGGGATAATGAGAATTTCATTGTGAGGTGCCGTCAAATCCGCCTCTTAATCTTCCACATAGGAAGTTCCTCCCAAAGAGCAGAGTTCCCTTGCTCGCTGTCTGTTGCATGAACGGATCCAGATGATTTAAAGCAAAAATTAATCACTTTCAGGTTGTTGAACCCACTGAGTGCAAGTCAGCAGCTTCCTTTTAACTGTTTTATAGAGACACATGTCTCTTGGGATCACTTAGCAAGAGGTTTTTTTTTTTTTAAGTTTGCTCAAGGCCAATTTATCCCTAGCCCCGAACCTATTAATTTGTAACTGCGAAAGCAGCTATTTCCTGGCTGTCAGCTTCCAGTGCTTGAACCAATGCTCACAAAGCGGAGGGCAGGCTTGGGAAGCGTCCCGGCGAGGGAGCGCGGCTGCAGCCTGGCTGTGGGAGCCGCGCAGGCCGCGGCGGAGCCCTCGCGCCTCTCCTTGCACACCGGGTGCCCACGCTCAGGCGTTTTCTGCCAAAATAGATTTTGGTTAAATAAACTTGCACGTTCGGGAAAGTCTGATTTTTACTGCCCTTCCTATTAGCCAGCGCAAGGTTCAATTTGGTTGAAATATTTTGCCCTTTCCTCAAAGGAAAGGCGGTGGTAGAGCGGCCTGAGGGGGATTGGGAAGGGCTGGGCCTGCTCGAGCTGCAGCCAGGCCGCGTGGCTGGGAGCCGGGCGCTTCCATGTGGAGGGACGTGGGTGCTGGAGGGGAGCAAGGGAGAAGGGTCTGTGCGTGCGGCTGAAGTTCCACTCCGCAGCAAAAATAACTTCCTTTGGAGCTTTTAGGCCAAAGGCTGGTAATTCTTACGAGGGATATCTCGTTACTGGAGATAATGGGAACCGGGGATACTCTTCTCCAGGCCTGCAAGCTGAAAAGTGCAGCGTGACTTAGAAAATGATCTGATCTCAGCTGGTTTAGAAGAGCAGAATGACAATAGCTCTCAGATGTTTCTTCTCCCCCAATGGAAGCTTAAAGCCAAATGTCATTGGCAAAGCAGTGATTTTTACCAGCTCCCCTGTTCCAAGGAGAGGCTCTTCCTCTAGTCTCACCCCTACCATTACTCAGCCATGGGGTTCAGCCAAGCAGCACGCTTCCTTTAAGAGAATTGGTCTAATGTCTCTTAGTAGCCTCACAGGCTCTAATCACTACTTTGAATGTTTGAAAACAATTTAAGAATTTCAGCTGAATAATTTTACATAAGTGGAGTGTTCTCCCAGGTTGTGCTTGCCCAGTCCATCCTTTTTCCCACCTCTTTCTCTCCCTTTTTACAGTACAGCAGCAGGATCTTTAAAGGGCAGGAAAACTGCAGCGACAGCACCAAAATGAAAGAATCATTTAAACACGGCTTGGCCGAGTTGGTTGACAAAAACACGGAGCTGGGTGCCCTGATCTTTGCCAGCCCCAGTTGCCCCCTCTCTCTTGGTTCCTGCTGCGGCTCTTTGAAGCCAACAGCCTGGTCTCGCCCTCTGGGTTATCTCTGGCCTCTTCCCTTCATTCTAAAACTGCTCCTAATTTCGCTCGAAGTTTATGATGTTACTAATGACAAGTGCTCTACACAGAGTACATCTGTAATGACTATCTTTCAAAGGATGTTTTCTTTTGTATCCGAAACCCAAAGGATGACATTTTAATGCCTTTTCTTTTTTTTTTTCTTCCTTTTTTTTTTTTTTTTTTTGAAGAACTATCTCCACTTGGGAGTATCGCTCCGAATGTTAGATGAAAGGAGGAGCTGCCTGAAGGACAAATCGCCCCCCTTCCTTCCCGTTCGTTCGGGATCAGTCATCAAAAGCTCTTCTCCATTAGAAGTCTGCCTCATAAGGCAGCGCATGAGGATGGTGCTAGTAATTGCGCGAGGCCCTTTGAAGCTGTGCTGCTCCGTAGCGGCCCCGCAGGCCTGGGCACCGTGGCCTCGGTGCAGCAGGAACAACACGGCCGGCCCTAGCTGGGCAGGGATCCCCGGGGAGGAGCAGCTGAACCTCGGCCTGCGGCGCCGGCTGCAGCACAACACTTGTTTTCTTAAGGATCAATGGTATTAGCAGAGACATTGGTCAGTGGTATCTGCAAAGGGAACGCAGCTATTGATGTTTTCATCACATTAATTTTCAGCTCATTTATTATCCTGCATAACTAGGGGGAGATGTTCTCTGCACTGCTGTGTAGGGGTGTTGCTGTTGCCCGCAGGCCGGAGCAGGCACTGCTGGGCAGCTGTATTGCACTGAGCAGAGCCAGGAATGAAGAGGCACTTTAGGAACTCACACTGGCCCCAAAGCCAGACTCCTCCTGTGCTCCTCTGCTACCTTCAGGTGGTCTAACCTACAAAGGTTTAGCTTTCTAAAAGGCTAAATTGGGGCGTGTGGCTGGGGCAGAGCAATCTGCTGGGCCACATCTTCACCACAGAGGTGCCCACAGCTGCAGAAGAGCGACCCACCACTTCTGACCACCAGCTGCAAACCCTCGTGCCAGCGCGTTTCTCCTGCCCCTCGTGCTATGTTTTCCCATGGGGAGATACCCGGCACCCCTTCGTGTCCTCTGTGAATGTCGAGATGAGGAGAGCAGGTTTGAGGGAGGAACTTTGCTATTGCTCATGTGTCTCTGACAGTTTATTGGATTGGTTCTGATTTTAATGAGTCTGGAGCTCAGCTTAGGCTCCAGCAGTTGCTGCTGTGAATTCGGGTGATTTTCCTTTCCTGCACATGCTTGATTTTCTGTAACCCAGGCAAGTGGTTTAAATCCCATCCAGTCACGCGGCAGAATAATTTTGCCGGTGTGAAGGCTTTCTCCAAGCAGTTAGACATGGGTGTGAAGACACCCGATCCGACCTGTTGTTCTTTCTGTTCAGATCTTTGAGAAAGGGGATTTGGATGCTGTCTGCAGGGCCTGCCTTTTGCAAGGGTCTTGGGCTAAAACTTCAGCTTTGAACACAAATGAAGTTCAGAAAGCCAAAGCTGGAACTGAGCTTTCTCCCAGGAACTCGCCTTTGGCAGCTCCCTCCTGAGGAATGTAGCAGATCCTTGGCCGAGTGCAGTGGACAATATACTATTTTAGCCTGAAACAAATGGGTTCTTAACATTTTATGTTTCTTAAAGGGCTGGTGGAACCTGCCCGTGCAGAGCACTTCTCCCTTTTCCTGCCTGCATGAACTCCGTTCTGTGCCTGCAGCTCTTGCTGTTTCCCACTCAGGCTGCATCCTGCGAGCACAGCGGGACCCAGCAGTGATCTGACGCTAGCAGCTTCGTGCCAAATAGCAGTAGCAGGGAGCAAAGTAAGAGCCTCCTGTAAATCCATGTGCTGCTGAACCTCAGGGAGGTTGTATACTGTGTGTGGAGCGGGGGAAGGAAGGTATTTGTTCCTAACTAACGAAAAATGCTTTGCAAACGCTGGAAGGGTGAGGCTGAATCAAGAATTTACAAAATATTTCTTGAGTAATGGTTTCATTTGATTGCATTGAATGCAAGGGTTTGGAAATAAGATTTTGTGACGTTTTGTTGTCTCTGCTTTTATCAGGGTGCTCTTAGCTGCACTGGAGCTTGCAGGGAGCAGTAGTCAGAAAATCCTGTGCTCTTCCTCTTCTCGGTAATGCCAGTGTCAGTTTTTCTTGTGAAAGAGACGAAAGAGACTCTTTCTTGTGAAAGAGACTATAAGACAAGATCCACAGTATCTAGATTTCTCATTGTGGAAAAAAAAATGTGATTTTTCTTTTCAGAGACAGCAAACAGATATATTTGTCTTTTTACTCCATTTTTTTTCTATACTGGAGAACATAATTAGACTTGAGGATGCAAGTATTATAATGCATCTATCCATGAGAAGGAGGAGCTATTGTCTATTAAGTTTTCTGGACTAAGTAATTCTCTGTGAATTTTTGAGGTTCTTCTCTACAAGGTGCTAAGCTCACGAGTTCTCTCCTCTCCCCCACCTGACTTTTGAGACCATCGGTGGAACCATTTCCCCCAAAAGGGCTAGTTAGGCAACCAAGTTAAGGATGTGGTTAAAGGTCTTATGGGTTTAAAATGAAAATGGTCAGCAGTCCTTTTTAAAGCCAAGGCCTTAAGCCGGTATTCAAATGAGTAATTAATCTTCAGACTTGATGAGAAGGGAAATATTAATTGGGTTATTTTCTGCCAGGTCTTTAGTGGCTTCATTTTGTCTAAAAGTAATTAAAAAAAAAAAAAAACAGAAAAAAAAAACCCTAAAAACCTAAAGTTTATTCAGTTGAGAATTTCCTGTAGGCAGTCCTGGTCTGCGAGGTGAATGGGTTTCCAGTAGGCACAGCCTTCTTTCTGAAAGCCAAGGAAATATTATTGGTAGGAGATTTTCTTTTAATCTTTTTGGAATTAAGTGGGTTTTTTTCCTCCTTTACTTTCGGACGGCAGCTGTTGGAGTTTCCTTGCAGATGCTGCCAAGCTCCGAGTCCTGCGGCGTTCGGAGCGTCCCTCGGTGCAGGCGCCGGCTCCGGCCGCCAGACCTTTCCGCACACGGAGCCTGATGGAAGCGACGATCCCACCCGCGCTGTTCTGTGGGCGCTGGGGCTCACGTGAGCGAGCAGAAGCCTCGCTGGGCTCTTCGGGAAAAGCAGGTATGAGAGAGTTCCTGCTCTTCATTTGTTTTTACTCAAACTGCTAAAGTAAAAGTAATTCACAAGGAATAATTGGTAGAGCTAATCCGGTTCGTGCAGCACAAGTGGATTCAAACTTGTATTAGGGTGAAGAACTCCTTGCTCACCCCTGTCTTCCTTCTGGGGATACCCAGGACACCTCCGGCTCTGCCTCCTCTGCAGCAGCCTTGGCTCAGGCCTTAATGCCAACCAAAAAGGATCACCTTGGCGCTGCTTGGGAAGTAATTGACCCAAGATAGGAAGTACTGATGGGATATTAAAGCGTGTGTTGTGCTGAAATAGCCCTTGTATGACTCCGAAGGGAAAGGATGGAGATGTGCTGGCGTTCAGAGCCTATCTAGGGTTGATGATATCCTGTGCACTGTTTAAAAAGGTTTACATCTAATGGCCTGGCAGCGTTTTGCAAATAACACTTTGTGGAGGGAGGGCTGGCACTGGACCAAAACCAACAGCAAGAAGCCACGCTCACATCTGATTTTCTTACATTTGGTTAAAAGCAGCAAGTGTGCAACATTGTTATTGCATCTGAGCGTGTTTTACTGTGTGATAATATACTGAAATCATCTCAAAAGCACAGACAACAACACTGATATTTCTGTGCCTAGGGATAAGCAGGTGCTTGCCATGCTTCTGGGCTGAAGATGAGAATGAAATCTGAAATCTTCTTTCAGACATTTTGTCTAATAAATAAATGAAAATGAAAAGCTGGCGGGGCACAGTGAGACTTTGTGGCCTCGGATGCTCCCGGGCTCGTAGAGGAGCCGCGCTGCCGTGCAGTCCCTGTGCATGGTTAGGAGGTCGTCTCAAGACACGAGGGGAAAGTCGGGTCCCTGGCTTCACTGCCGGCCCTTTGATGGGGGCGAAAGAGGTGGTGAGGAGAGGAGAGCGTGGCAGGGCCTCTCCTAATCGCCAAAGGACGGTGATGAAGCACCATGTCCCGGAGACCTCCGTGTCTTGGAGGTCCAGCATGGGAATTCTGCCTGCAGTTTGTCTTCTAGGTTCTTAGGGAAACAAGGTGCTTATCTGGGTTGGACCACTTTTTGAACACTTCCAAGTATCATCCTATCCTATTAGAGTCAGAAAATCGAGAAGAAAATCAAGAAATACACATTTAAAGAGTGAAACCTTTGATGCCCAGCTCATATGGGTTGTTTCTGCTCTCTTCTAGATTGGGTCCTAATCTTCTTCTTTTCCCCCTTTAATCAGCACAGCCGCTTAGCGAAGATGCGTCCCAGGACTTAGTGGTACGTCACCATTTTATATTTCCCTTTTAACATCCCCAAACTGATCTCTCTTCAAAGAGCAGCACCAATTAGCACTAATCCTCCTGCGGTGATTGGCTGGCTTTCAATCCTTAAGGAATTTACTGAAGTTAAGTTAGTTTTAGTACTACAGGGCAACAGACACAGATATAGATATATATTTTGGTAACATTTCAGTTTTGTATCTTTAATAATGATTCTTTGGTACTGAAGATGTTTCATAGAGTCAGAGGGCTCCAGTTATTTCATTAGTATGAAACAGAGACTACAGATAAGACATTAAGGAGCCTGTAAATCCCCACGCTTGTGCGCAGGCCTCTTTTTTTCTGCAGTGATTTATACTAAGCTTAGAATAATCTCTCCAGAACTGTAAGTAGAGTAAATAAGACCAACTTTCACATTACAGGAGAGCATTTGGGTTGAAATTAGTAGATGTATGCAAGGGCTTGATCTGGCCAGCTCTGTTATGGATGGCCTGGCAGCAAGATACAAGAAGAGAAGGAGCGGGGAGAGCAGTGGTTTGCGTTTGATCTCTTGGGACTCCCTCTAACTCAGGAAGGAAATAATCTAAAATTAATGCAGCGACAGTGGTAATAGTGGCATGAGAACATACTCAGATCCATTAGCTCCTAATTCCAGGCACTGCGGGAAGGCCGGGACTACAAGGTGTCCCCAGAACGCCACCGAATGCCCTGCTGCTCCAGGGCCCCGAGGCTGCTGCCGGGAGCTCCTCTGGGCAGCTCCCTGCTCCAGCCATTGCACAGCCCGGGACCTAGGTGTCCCCTCACTCCTCGAGCACCAGCCCTGCTGATGGTCACAGATGCTCTTCTGTTGCTGCTATGTTTTGTTACATGACCCCAGTGAGAATTAATCTGCGTCCAGGATTCAGTTTATTTCTGTGGCTGGAAAATACAGCATCATGTTTTTCCATCCTGTCCCGGCAATATTATTGTTCTGTGGAGGGGGACATTTTAGAAATGCTAGGAAAGCTGGATTGGAAAGATTATAAGGACTTTCTTCAGTTAAAGCTAAGGGTTTGATTCTTTCTAGCGCGGAGGTCCTCTCTGTTTCCTGCCTCCCCAGGGGCCCGCAGCAGTCCCTGCGCTTTGTGCTGGGGCGAGCCGGGAGCTGCTGGGGGTTGAGCCTCCCCCGAGGGGCTGGCGTGGCCACCACGACCTGGGCAACGGGGCCATCGTCCTGGGCAGCCTCCTCCTCGCACGGTCCTGGGGACGCTGGTGCTCCCGCAGCCCTCACGGACGCTCGGATGTCCCGCTGTGCAGCCAGACTTCTCCTTTCCTGCTGCCCACCCTCAGCCCCGGGGGCTCTCTCAAATGAAGGTGACACAAACGTGGTCTTTGTGGCCTGGGGCGTTGGGGCCCTAGTGCCCAGGGCAGCAGGAGTTGGTGGCTCCGCTGCACGCGACCGCCAGCGGCCTCAAGGAAAGCGCCTGAGCTACACGGGGTGTTTTAGCAGCAGAGACTGCAGAGCCTTCCATCCTGCTCTTCAGGAGAGGCTGCTGGCAGTGAAGTGGTTCTTGAAAGCAGCGTCCTTGTGCTATTTCTCTCTGTTCTTTATTTTTATTTTTTTTCCTAAGGAAGCTGCATAATTGTTTAAAAACCCAGCCTCATTAAATCAGAATGAAATTAAACCAGCCTGCTTCGTTCCAACTGTATTATATTTGCTAGCTGTTTGTTGTTGTGGTTGCATGCCTTGTATTCTGCTAGCGGGTAGGCAGGAGGGAAAATGAACTCTCATCATAAGTATTTGGGAAGAAGGAAAACGGGCTGCGAGAGAGAAAAAATTTTGAGCTATTTGCTCTTGAACATTGCCTTAGTATTTGGCGGTGTTTTATCTTAATATTACAACACAAGAGACCTGTATTTAGTATTCTCCTGGTGAGTAAAAAGGTTCCTATCCACCCTACAGGCTCATTCTCTTCCAGCAGTTCATAAAGCTGTGGCACGTCAAAAAAAAAATGCCCTGGATATATTGACCAGTTTTTACATTAAAAATTAATTGCTTCCTATTTCATTAAAAAATGACCCTCGAATGTGCTGCGGTCACAAGTACACAAAAGCTCTCAGCCTTTGGTTGAATGAGCTGTACAGATATTGGTAAGCTGGCCTGGACTTCAGCTGCACAGCCCCACCTAGAAGCTAACAGTCTAGTTGCTAAGTCTTAACCTAATCATAAGTTTGAGTGACTTCAACTAGCAGCTTGTGTATATCAAAACACCTCTGTTCTCAACTGTAGTTGGCTTTATAGAGAGAGTTTTGGTGTCTGCCTGTTTTATTTCCTTCCAACCTAGACACCGGTATTTCACTGTCTAAATTAATGTCTGTAAAAATCACCTATCTCACGTGCACCTCGTTCTGTGGGCAAATCAGAGCAGTGTGCAGCCAAGTGCCTCTGCTGGCTGGGGCTGTGCACACGAGTGGCCCAAAGGGACAGCTGAAATAACTGCATGAGCAACTGGGTACGTACCTGAGTGCTCGGCCTGCCTGGAAGGGCAGCCTCATGGCTTCCCATTACTGCCAACTGCAGGAAAATTACTTTTATAAACAAATTCAGTTAGGTGCTTTGCTGATATTCTGCCCGTTGCAAATTGTCTCATATCTTACTCCAGCCTGCCCAGCAAATTGGGTCTGTGTCTAAACCCATTCCGGTTGTCCTAAAACCGACTTAACTCTCTGCAGTTCCATATCATTAATTGCAATTAGCTCCTGCAGCTCCTGTCATTTGGATCCTTGTCCGTGTGTTTACTTTGCTGACCTCTGATTTCAGATTGATTTTGAACTAGCAATTTTGTTTGGGTTACACCTCCTTGGATTCCTTCTCAATCCTGTGCTTTTTAGCTTTATTTTATTTTTTTTTTAAACAGACATTACAAAGCACAATCAATCAATTACAATATCAATTAAAGAGTCTGCACGAGATAAATTGATCTCTCTTTTCAACTGGGCAATGTGCTCAAAATGCAAAATTCTCTGCTCTCTTAACCAGGCCGCTTTGTGTTTCTTAAGTCTGTTCTCCCTCTCTGGCTCTTCTTGTAGTGTCATGGCAAGTTCTGCATGCAGATGAAGTGGAGAATACGAATGGAGAGCATGATCCATCCCTGAGGAAGAGACAATCATCCTTTAAGTGTTATAGTGGTAATATCTTTTTTTTTTCCCCCTTAATTTAGTGTGTGTCTGGATGATGTTCAGAAAAGTGAAACCTTTTCTGTCTGAAAGCAGAGCAACATCTTTACTCAGAGAAGCAGCACTGTGGATCCCTGTGCAATTTGTAGGGACACTGCTGGGTTCTTGTGTGTGTGTGTGAGGGAGGAGGGCAGACAGAGGAAAATCTGCATGCAGCACATCAAATTATTATTTAAACAGTTCTGGCAGAATCTGTCAAGGAAAGTAAGATAAATCAGGCTGAAGGCAAAAGCAATTGTGTAAGGTAGTTTATACAAAGCAGTTGCCATTATAAATAATAAGACAAAAAGGCATCCTTTGGAAACTTTCCAGGGTTTTTTTTACCAGTTCTGCCTTAAATAACTGACGTTTTTGTAGTACTTCGTGTTCTCACCCATTGTTCTTTCTTGCCATGGAAATCTCCTCAAGTACTTGGCCAAGAAGGCCAAGCCTTCTTGGTCTGATCATAAATCAACTGAGTTTGAAGTCCTAGAATACTCCTACCAGGTTTATCTATATTTTTGTTGTCCTGTTTGTATGTTTTTGTTCTACCTAATACCTCCTTGGACCCATCACTAAGGCTGTGTTCTTTATGTAGACCTTCTGGCACCTAAGGCTTGATCCCACCCTCCGACTGGGAGCCCTCTTGGCTAACCAGGCCTGGGAAGGCTTGGTTGTTAACACGGCGTCGTGCTGCACCTCTCTGCTCCGGGGAAGCATTGCCAAAGCTGCTGGTGCTCGGTGCAGCACCAGCTCCGTGGCAGGTAAGGTCACACGCTCTTCCTTTTGCACCACTTCTTCCCGGCCTGCACAGGCAAGCACAGGCTGTCCCATAGCTTGGCCCCAGGAAGGACAGCAGCCACCAGCAGCTCCCTTCCCTGAGGGCAACTTCAGGGCATGCAAAGGAGGAGCTCTTGACCGCACAAACTGTAGTATCGGCGGCAGCCGCCTGCTCCCGGCTGCTGTGGCTCTGCAGACCTTCCCTCCTTAGAGGGTTCCTAGAATAACGAGTGAAGGGAGGGACGTTGTCTCACCAGACTTGGAAGGTTTTAGGCTGTCAACGTGTTGTCTTCATAAATCACAGAAAACTGTGGCCAACATCTGTGTTTTAGGGAAAGGGTAGTCTGTTCTGAAGCTGAGTGTTCCTGAGTAAGAATGTAAGAAAATACGGGAGTCAACTTGTCCTTCAGCTTAGGAGCATGCAAAGGCCTGCACATCTTCAAAATCTAATGGAAAATACTCCTGAAAAACCATTTTTCTTGTCAAGAGCAGCTACAGAAGTGCTATCTCTGATGGCCCAAATTCCCTTGGCCAGAGACAGTGCTGCCAATTGCTGTATTTAGTATCAGTGCAACATAAAACTCTGCTGCTGTCCCAGACATCTGCCAATACCAGATGAATTGCTTGGTCAAGACTGGAGAACACCAACAGGCGAGGTGCTCTTCTCACAACAGTCAATAATGAAATGCCTCCTGATCTCAAAGAGATGGGGTAATTCATATCAGGGGAAATGTTTAAACCCACAGTGTCTTGAAATATGCATTAGTATCCTGAAATATTTTTGTTTGTTTCTTTTCTCATACCTTATTTCTCCTTTCTGCCTACATTGGGAAAATGGTCCCTTTCATTAAAGGTAAGGTATACTATAGATGTTGTTTTGAAGCATATGCTAACATCCGTACCGTTAGAATCAACAATTTAGGAAAGCATGGATATTCATAGAATCGTAGAATCATTAAGGTTGGAAGGGACCTCTAGAGATCATCTAGTCCAACCCCCCTGCACACGCAGGGTCACCTAGAGCACAGGGCACAGGACTGTGTCCAAGTGGGATTTGAAGATCTCCAGAGAAGGAGACTCCACAACCTCTCTGGACAGCCTGTTCCAGTGCTCTGTCACCCTCACTGTCAAGAATTTTTTCCTTAAGTTCCTGTGGAACTTTTGGTGCTTCAGTTTGGGGCCATTACCTCTAGTTCTGTCGGTGGCCACCATTGAGAAGAGGCCAGCCCCATCCTCCTCACTCCCCGCCTTGAGGTACTTATAGACACTGATTAGATCCCCTCTCAGCCTTCTCTTCTCCAGGCTGAACAGGCCCAGCTCCCTCAGCCTCTCCTCATAGGGCAGATGTTCCAGGCCCCTGATCATCCTCGTAGCCCTGTGCTGGACTCTCTCCAGCAGCTCCACATCCATCTTGTACTGTGGGGCCCAGTACTCCAGATGTGGCCTCACCAGAGCCAAGTAGAGGTGGAGGGTTCATCCTCTATCCCCTTTCTTTGGACTGGTGTCTACCAGTGAAGTTATCCTGCAGTTGGAAAACTTAAACAGAGGAGCATTTCCCACAAGGACCAATCTGTGATGGAATCAGCCTCCCTCACGATGTCCGGGCCTGCCGGCACTGCTGCAGCCAGCCGAGCAGAGCAGAGTCCTGGGGTTCTGCTGGGGCTCTCTTGGCTTCAGGGCCGTTGCCTCCAGTCAGGTTTGGGCTGCCAAGTGGCTAGAGTGCCTGACGTGAGCATGTTTCTGCAGGAGGTTGGTGTCTCTTGGAACCCTCCAGGTAAGGGAGCAACGTGGAGCGCTGTGACCGCGGCAGCCCCGGTGCTGAGGAGGGAGCTGAGCGACGTGCCCTGTTTCTAAGCAGCTAGTCCTGTCTCCTAGCCAGCACAAACACATTGCAGAAAACATATGTGGCCTGTGAGAAGCTGCTGGGAAACTAGTTCAGGAGTTTCCATTCTTGCAACTTGTTTGTCTTCCATTCTTCTGTTATTTTCATGACTAAACAAAGTGAGGCGGGTGCCTTAGTTTCCATTCAATGAAGCTTGGGTAAGCCAGAAAACAAGGCTTGACGCTCGAGAAGGCACTTCCATTTTGAGAACGTGTTTCTGGAGAAGTAGGGTGTGAGGAAATGTGGGTAGCGAAAGAAGAGGCACCAACCGCTGCAGGCTTGCGTTCTGAAGGCATTTCCTGAGTTATTTTAAAGGTTTTGCTTATGGTTACTGAAATCTTAACTCTGAGTATGAACTGTCTTTTTAAATGAAAGGTATTAAGCCTGATCCTGTTCATCTCTTCGTTTCACTCCCTTGAGTGTTTGTAATTCTAGAGTGTCCTGGGCTGAGATTAGCACACATTGACTTGTTCTAGAAAAACAGTATATACTTTTTATTACTTCTTTCTTACCAGCACTTATCTGTCATTTCACATAATCTTCTGTATGTTTGCTAATATGTATAGGTAACATTTTATGCAACAGATAAAGCAATTGATAAACAACCTGTACTTTCCCCTGTGATTTTTCTAGGCTGGACTAAATGAACTTTTTCCCTGTGTGGGTAAAACCGATTTGATTTTTGTCCTAAATTAGAATTTGCATTTACGTACTGGCAAAATATGGCATATGAAGTACGTCAGATAGGACATTTACTCGGTGGTTACCAAAATGCAAGTAATAAATATTGCAGATATTCAAAATTATCTTCTAGAAAATGAATGTAAGCTGAGTCAAAGAAGTGTGTGTGTAAGAGAGATGCCAGGGTGGCCCTTGTTTACATGCGCACGATTTACACTGATTCCTGAGCCCCCCTTCTTTTCTCCCTGCAACCAGAGTCGTTGCCACAGAAACTGCAACAACACATGGCGCTGGGAGAGATAAAGCTCCTTCGTTAAGAAAGACAATCGCTAGCAGACAAATTCTCTCATCTTAGCACTGTTTGAAGGTGTTAAGAGGCTGGTAAGTCACCATCTTCTTGCAAATTCATTAATTCAGCCTCTGGTAGGGAAATACTCTTAGTTATACACCTCTGAACATGTTGGGTAATGCAGGTTTTACCAAAATATTGTCTTTCTACCACTGTTGGACTGCAAATAGACACATAATGTAGAGTTTTAATGGAGCCTGGAAAATTGGGATAGAATTAGCTGCCCGCTCCGAACGCCCCTCCTGCGGCGTTAGGAAAGATTCCCCCTGTCAGCAGCAGGAGTGGCTGTGCTGCCCCTGCCTCGCTGCAGGTTCCCCTGTGGGATGCTCTCACGCTGCTTTGAGGCATGGCTGTGAGGGAGCTGTGTTAGGAGGCTGCTCAGTGTTTGCCACCCTTGCTTCGATACCCCAGCGCAGGCAGAACTGCAGCCCTGAGCTGCGCCAGGCCTCTGCTGGGCATTGTGCAGCGCTCGGGGAAGATGTTTCTATCAATCAGCCTGTCACCTACCTCACTACTCGCTTCTATTAAATGATTTCACTATCAGCTAAGATGGAGCACCCCAGCGAGTGGCATATTATAAGTGTCTAGAGAGATTAGATACCAAAATTAGATGGATAACCGCCAGGATGCTACGCTGGATCCACAAGCAATCGGTGTTGCGGTTGCCAGAGCATCCTGCCTTGAGCAGCTAAAGCCAAAGCTCCACTTCTGTGTGTGCACCCTCAGCAGCAGAGGCAAAGGGGAGATGTGTAAAATATACAGCAACTACAGGTATTGCACAAGGAACGTGGTGTCTGAGTCTGCCGCAGTAATGCTGTAGCACATGATGTTATCCACCTGGATTTATCCTCTCCGTCAGATCCTGTAGCAAGGGCTAAGCCTCACTCCAACCCCTGCCTAAACCAGCAGCTTCTCCGTTAGTCCTTGACAAAAGATGATTTAAAAAATTAAAAAGTATCAGTAAAACTGGTCAGGCACAAGATCTGAAAGCACAAAGCTGACAAGGACTATGATGACTAGTTTTAATTTGATGGAGTAGTACTGGGTTTAAAAGTGGATACATATGCATTGAGGTACAGCCTTAGTTTCTGTTTCAATGGGAAAGTGTTCTCCTGAGAAAGAAGCACTGTATATAGATGATGAAATTGCTATGAGTAGGGAAGAATATCATATAAATGCCTCTTCCCACTGTTCTTATTCTTTGGAAAAAGGCAGCAGGGTGCAGCCTTGGGAATATGCAAAGGGAAAGCAGGAAAAAAGAGGTGGACTGTGCTCTAGGAGGTCAGCAGCTTGACTTAAGATGGGTCTGTGTTTGTGGTGTGTGTTATACAACTCTTTCAGGAATGTTTTAGAAATACTCAAAAATGAGTAGGGATTGCTTAATTATTAATAAAAGGATATACCTATAAAGATGGATAGCTTGCTCATATCAGCTCATCTTTCCAGGGCTTAAGAGGAGGATGAAAGCACCTTAAAATTCCCAGTAAATTGTTTATATTTAGAAATGTAATAACTTTAAGGTCCCAGAAGTTAATGCTTGGACGCAGCAGAAAGCAGGGCATCTCTGCTGTATTTTCTCTGGGAAGATGTCTTCTTCAGCCTCCGGCTAGCCTAAAGTTAGGGTGGAAGAAACCCACACTTACCCAAAAAAGAAGAGAATGAAATGTCTCACAGTTCAAATAGATACTGACGTACCTCTCTCGATATACGTATGTATCTAGGTATATAAATTAAGACTCTGTTGCTCGTATTAATTACTATTGAAAACAACCTCAGCCATCCTATTTAAATGAAGTAGCACAGTCTGACCTTGTTATTCACTGGCGCCTCTTGCATCTGAGCCAATACTAAATAACATTAAGGAGACTAACGTAATAGAGGGCATAGTGTCCTGTTTAAATTTGTTTCTTTTTGTGGGGAGATTGTGTGAATTTTTCATGGGTAGAAAAAAATATTTTTGGAAATAACTATATCTGTTCCTGAGCAATAGCATTTGGCAGTCTTGAAAGAGAACTTAGATTAACTAACTTTATGCTGATGGTGCCCTTAATTCATATGTCATCTTAAAACCAATCCTGTCATTTTTGTTTTATGATAGGTTGGGAAAATTGAATATCTCTTCTTTTTTTTCTATCTTGGGTGAAAAGTGGAAATACTTGCATAATAAGATTTTAAGATTTTCAGTACTAACATTTTGTATTTCTTCTCTTTGGGAGCCCCCTCTCCACGACGTCCTCAAGCTCTTCCCTGGAGCCAATGCAGCAGCTCTGTTCAGCTGAACACCTTTGTGCCTCTTCGTACTGGCTGCAGGGCATGCCCATACCTCTGACTTGACAAATATCCGTTTGTCAACCCACTGCTCTCTGCTTCCCTATCAGTACAGATGCTGCAGAAGAAGCAGACTTCAAAATCCTGCTGCTATCTCTAAGACAGTGCAGAGCCCACCCTGCTAATAAATGGCAATTGCAGCCAAGCATTCAGAGAGGGAAACGTGAACAAGAGCAAACGGAGCAGCTCAGCTGCCAGCACCAGCAGAGGTGACTGAGTCTCCTGTGGGGCTCACCCGCTGCTGCTGGGAATAAAATCTTTTCCCTGGGTTTTACCAGCTGCTGTCTGTCTGCCGTGCAGCCGCTGTGCTGCTTGAGCTACCTGGAACATCCTGCCCTCCTGATCATTTCAGGCTGTTGGCAATAAAAACAAGAGCTGGCAAGGAGAGACTACCAACAAGGGGTTAACTCGCAGACTTGCTATCTCTTCAGTATTCCTGGATAATAACCCACCTACAGTGACTCTACGCTGTGGGTAGAAAATGCCTACCTCTTTTTAAACATAATTTATGCACTCATTTGCCTTTTGAAAAGGATAGACACCAGCCAGATAGAAGATTGCACTGCTGCATTTAGGGCTCAAAATTAGCCATCAAGACGTGCGCCTGATGTGCAAGTTAATCTGCCAAGTCATAAATGCTACAAACAGACGTTTGATTACAGACTGCATTTTTAAAATAAGCTTTTTGGCTATGTGGCCCTAGCAAATACCAGTTTTTCCCGCTGGTGCTAGAAGGACGAGGATACAGATGTTGTTAACCTGGCCCAGTGCAGAGTCTGCCATGACTCCATAATCCCAGGACTGTTTTCCCTGCAGGCTCCATGCGGTTCCCAGTGCCCTTGGGCGGATCTGCAGCGAGCGGGTGGCAGCTTCCTCTGCAATGCACTGGTGGCAGCTGAAAGCGTGAGGGAGATTTCCAAGGAAGCTTGCTGGTTTGTTTATTTTCTCAGGAGAAAACGGTTCCTAGGCTGCAACACAGACGAGTTGATCAGCAAGGTCTTTCTGCTTATGGATGTTTTTAAAGTGAAACTGAGACCTAGAAAAGTCTAAGGAGGTTGTATAAGTATTGAAATTACGACGTTACGGAAGCCTGAAAAGCACACAGTTGACTGGGGGACGTATTTCTAATATAATTTCTTTCTGACCTTTTTTGTTGTTGTTGAGTTTTGAGTTTTGGTTAACTTCGCATTAATTTTCATCAGTGAGCACGGAGGAAGGAAGGTTTTACATTTTGTTAAACCTGTAGCAGCTTTTCCTCCATCTTCGTTTAAGTAATTCCTGGTGCCATCGGAGATGTTCCAGGAAAGAATGGGGTGGTTGATTTTGACTCTTCTGATCCCTTGAATGCAGCACGAGCAAGTTCAGGCTATCTCTGTGTGCCATAAGTAAATGTCACTGTGGCAGATGTGAGGTAGAGTTAACCCAGTATGTTCTTTTTGAGGAACACGGTGCCGTCTGAGAGCTACCACCAGCACCTCGCTGTTTGCTGCTGGGACGAAGGTTACCAGGCTCTTTTGGTGGAGGAGGCAGCTGCGAGGTGCTCTCCTGCTCTCCAGGTTCCTCCAGCCGACTCGGTGCTTCGCATCCCGTCCGGGGGCCCTTGGGGAGATGCCCCTGTCTCCAAAGCAGGTGGGTGACCTGGGTCCTTGCTCCTCAGGTCTCTGGGGACAGCGCGGGGTCCCTGCCTGCCTCTGCGGGCTGCAGGGCATCGCTCTGCATCTGCCTTCACACTGACTCCCGACAGTCCCCGTGCCGCCGCGGCCGGAGCGTTTCTGCGGAAGCCCCGCGCGACCCCCTGGGTGCCCTGGTGCCCGCAGCCTCACAGCAGGATGAGCTGGGGGAAGCAGGGGCTGATCCCGGGACACGCTGGGCCCTTGCGCGGCTGCTCGGGAAGCTCCGGGCGCGTCGGCTCCCGCGAGCGGTCGTGGGGCCGGCGCCGGCCGCTGCTCCCGCGGGAGCCCCGCTCGGCTCCGCACAGCTCGGGCCTCCTCGTCCCCCTGCCCTGGGATGGTAGCGCGTTTGCTGGCAGCGGCCAAGATAGTGCAGAAACTAATCCCAGCACCGGGCCAGGGCGTTTTAGTGTTTATTCTTTCAACTTGAAACCTCTGTTGAGGTTGCATAGGTTATGGGGATGATGGGTTGGCTCAAAGTATTTTCTAGCTTTGAGGTTTGTGCTAACTGGGGCAGTCTAAGTGCAGAGGATGTATAAGTCTGCGAGGGCATTTATTTTGTATGCTTTGTTGCAAAATACCCCTTTCCATTTTTACTTGAGGTTGTATGTGTTTCATTTCTTAACTTTGTCTCTCACTACTCAATCTAGTAATATTTAGTACATCTGTCAGTAATCTGCCCTGCACATTCTACTGAAATGGTTCTGTCTTGCTTTAGCTTTTTATCTAAAGGAGCCAGAAGTATCTTCTGAAATGTTAACTGTTGTTTGGGAAGGTTTTGTTGATAAAATCTTAAATGTTCCTAAGTTTTACCTACCTGAATGCTGAAGCTTTGCTTTCTCATTTCCTGTCAATCTTAGTGAAGAATGCTGAATAATCAGAATGAAGCAAAGATAAGATTGCCTTTGGATCTCTCTGGTTGATTTTTGAGCAGAAGTTTAGTTCTTTCTGCTGTCAGAAAGATGTCCTTGCTTCACCTGCTTAAAGCAGCACAATACAGAAAATAAATGTTTTACTTAATTCACAGAACATTATCTTCAAAGTACAGGGTGAACATTCACAGGATCACAGAATGGTTGAGGTTGGAAGGGACCTCTAGAGATCATCTAGGCCAACCTCCCTGCTCAAGCAGGGACCCATTAACTAATTAGTCCCCACAATACCCAGAAGAGGTAGATAAATAATTTTCTATTATCCTAATTATGCAGATTGGAAAATCGATATCAAGAAGTTGTGACTTGTCAGAGGTCACGTTTGAAGTGAGCCGAAGAGCCAACACGTTCCTGGGCCTTTCCATCTGCTACCCTGCCTCATCCCTGTTCCTTCAGATCCATCAATGTATCTGCCAGGGAACCGTAAAAATATATCCTTATTAGAGTTCCTCAGTGAACAGAATACATTAACCATCTGCACACTAAAAACAAACGACAAGCAGACAGCAGTATTGCATCAGGCAGCATATATCCTCATCAAAGATTGCCTCTTTGTTCTAGACCTTCTTTATAAGGGATGTGATCGCACAAGGGCCAAAGGGTGCTAATTGTCCCTGGATTTAGCCTGCAATGAGAACCAGCCCTGGAATAACATCAGTGAGGACAGGCACTGACATTTCCATGCCATCCTGCTGGCTGTCAGGCAGAGGAAGAGCATGTGGCTCCCTCATACTTCTGCAAGTGCCCTATATATTTAATAGGTCAGCCTTTTTCTCCTGAAACCCCATTTAGTCTTGGATCGCTGCTGAATTGAGTTTCTGTGTGTGGTGAATACCATAATTCTTTTGCAGGATTCCAGAGAAGAAAAGCAATTCTGGCTAGCTTGGATCAGTGAAACCTCTGTTAGAACTCTTAAAGAGATGAAGTTGGCTTTTTTTTTTTATCCCCCCTCTCTCTCAGAGTTTTTGACCTTCACGGGCCACAGGAAAAAAACGAGTGCATCAGAACAGGCTGCCCAAAATCCTCAAATGCCCTTGGAGCTTCTCCAGTTGCAAGCATTGGTGGCAGTATGTGAGGCTTTGCACTTTGGAGCCTAACCCTTTTTTGTTCTGCAGAATGTGCACTTTCTGCCACAAAATCTAATACTGCTAATTTTGTCTTCCTGGGCTCTGTTGAGGACTGCCTTCTTGCTTGCAGCATACTCAGAATATCAGGATTGCTGACATACAGCTAGCTCATTTGCATTGTGCTGCTTAGCTCATTCTCACCTTACTGGAATAGGGATTTGCTCTGAACTGGCACAGCTTGAGTTTTCCAGCTCTTGACAGCCTTGTTTATCTATTGCTAGGTAGATGTTCTACCCAGGAAAGGCCTTTCCTGCATCCCAGCCCTACGCTGCTGGAATGGGCACCATGTCCAGCTTCCCTCACCCAGCACTGATCTTTCTTTTTTTTCCTTCTGCTTTTGAAGTCTCCTCCCTTTTCCTGCTTATCGTTGCTAAATCCTGCTCCCGTTGTTTTCTTTCTGATGGCCTGTGGTGGAGTCGCTCCTTCTCCTGGTTGTCCTTCAGCAGTGTCCTTGTGGTGACGCCTGCAGCCCCCCGCCGCACGGCATCCCGTGCTCTCGGAGGAGAAGCCCGGGTCTCAAACTACAACCGAAACGGCTGTTGCTGCTTGAAACACACCATTAGTGCTGCAGCCTTTCACTGAAAAGCAGCGTGAAGGACAAGGAGGCGCTGATCCTTCAAAGATCCATTTGGTGTCCAGAAAGGACTATCTTGACAGAGCGTCAGGCTGAGACGTGTGTGAAGGAAGGCTCATAAGCAGCCGGATCTTCCTCACCTACGTGAAAACCTGCTTCTCTTCTCAACTCATTTAAAAAAAAAAACATCAAAACCAACCAGCAAAAGAAAGCAGAATCTCAAGGAAGCTGCAAGCTAAAGGTCTACAAGGAAGAGATGTGCAATGTTATTTGGAAACGAGTCAAATGAACACATAAATGCAATTTGGAAAAAGGGATCCCTTTTTCGTTGAAAACATTAAATAAATGTTGTCATATTTCTTCTGCAGATTTCAAACTGTCAAGGCTTTTCCCTTGTTCAAAGACTTTACTGAGATGTTATGCAGAAAACTCTTTTTATCCTTCTGTCACTTTCTCTTATACTTCACTACCTCGTTCATACCTTCTATGTACCATTTTTTCCTGAATAAGTTTAAGAAGAAACTATACTGAAAAAAAAAAAGAGCTTCTTCAAGAAAAGGAAGAAACTTTGAATACCCCAAAAAGAGAACACATTTATTAGTATTTGGCCACTTGTTTCTAGATCAGAACCAGCAGACTACATGCAGTGCTATGCTATTGATACTCCACAACCTGCCTCTTAGCCAAAAACTCTTGAGTAAGCTTCCAAAAACACAGGAACGAAACATTCCTTGACCTTTTCTCTTCTCTGCAGCCCTCCCAAGGGGCTGGATCTAGGATCTCTGCTTAAATTTTTTGGTATTGTCACATGCGCAGACACCTGTATTTTACTTCTTGAGAAGGTTTAGGGCAGTTGTGATAGAGATTAGACCTCCCCCGATTCCTGCATGGGCAAAGCTACTGTCTCCTGTTTGCAAGAATCTGGTACAAGCTTTGGGGCTGACCCTGCTTCCATTGAAATTTCTGCCTAGGCGAGTTTCATCTTCATTGTCTTTAGGATTTTGGATTTATTATTGAATAATGGTTTAGAGTTCTAATAATGTTTGGTTATATTTTGTCCTTTATGTGGATATATTTTTAAATTACTTTCACAAATGGTTGAGACTCGCAGACCCTTTGTGATGTAGGGAAGGGCTGGCAGCGACCGTCTCATTCTCAAAGGAAAGTCAGTAGCTGCGGCAAGTTGTCAAAACTGACATTTCCAAGAGTTTACAATCCCTAGTTTAAGCTCATTTGGGGGCATCTGGGAGACACTACCTACAGCTGTCATTGACCTCAAGGAGAGTTAAGAAAATACAGATCTGGTGCTGAAACTGTGGCTGTGACCTTCTCTCTGAGACTCCTTTGAGTAGGGGGGATTTCACCACTGCAGGACTCCAAGGGCTTGGAGAGCCACCGATTTGGGAGTTAGCCTCGCACCCAAAAGCTGCTCACAGTTAACTTGATCCAGGGTGCTCTCGGGCAGCAGCCTGAGTCTTGAAAGTGCCATTCCACTTGTGACAGAGGAATTCGAATAAATAAATAGACTGAAATGGTTTTCTTGTAGGAGATGAGGGGAGTCAGTAAAGGGCTTAGCAACACAGCTCCAAACTCCCAGGCTTATTCTCACCTTCCTTCTCTGAGCTACAAATGAGATGCCACAGTTCTCAGCAAGATCTCCCTGGCATCTACATTTGCCGTAGCTTCTCCGTTCTCCCTCTCCAATAATTTTAAGAGACAGGATGACAGAACGGGTTAGAAAAATACCTATAAAAAATACCGTACGTAAAGAGGCATTTACCCAGTGAATCTTAAAACTCATTCCTCGATTTGGTTCTATTTTTATAAACTTCATCTTTCTTGACACTGACAATGATTCATATAAATATTAAGTATTCATTTTTAGTCCGGTGCACAGAAGTGAAGCAAAGCTGTAGTGTTCTGTGGAGCTTTTACCCCCAGGCCCTTCCTCGGTCCTCCTGGCAGCAGGAGGAATGGAGCTATCGAGATCCTGAGTGCTCCGCAGTGCTCCCGTGTTAGGTAGGACAGAAGGGGCCTTGTAAAAGTTTAAGGACATTCATGTTTCTAAGATGTTCTCCATAAACACGGCATGATACAGAGGTATCAGTAAGAAATCATCTTATATTTCACAGCCTCCATATTTGGAAAAAACACATGTCTATTATTATATTTGTTCTTCTGATATATCTTTTTTTTTCATGACATCAATCCTTAAAATGTTTTATTTATTGTCCAGATGTTACTGCTTTAGAATATTCAGCAAAGCTATTTAAACAATGAAACAAAATATTTTTTTTAGCGTTTGTTGCTTCTAAATTCAAACACAACTGTATTTCTCTTGCAGCAGGAGTAGATTTGATAGCAGACTATAAAACTGCAAAACTGCCTCTGCTTCATTAGACCCCCTGGCAAGACTCCTATAGAAGGTAAATTACAGTCGAGGGATATTTAACAATATACTCTATACTGCATAGCTTCACTAAGTAAGATTTTGAACTAGTGTTGAATCTAGGATTATGCATAACATGAAGACAGTGAATGTAGTAACTAGAATGTGCATGAATCACTTCCATGTTGTTGGGTTACACCAAAACTAAAGCACATACGTGCTGCAAATAGCCCTTTTCTAACTAAGACCTGTTCTAGCGCTTCTCCACGCTAAGTTAGCGGGGCAGTAGGTTAACTGAGATGGCTTTCCTTTAATAGTGGTAATGCAGCTTGTTGTATTAAAAGTAATAAAATGCAAGGGATCAATTGCCATTTAAATAAAAAGAACGTTATGTTAGAGTATCGATGGAGAGGCAGCCTCCAAGGATTTCCAGGCTGCCTGTATGTGTCACAGTGAGTCGGGAAAGCAACAGGGAAACGGGGGTCTTTTTGGAACAAATGATGCAACGTGTCCTTGCGCTGACCTGGGAGCTCACTTCCCAGGCTGCCGGGACTGTTCACGTTCTAGGGATGGAAAAGGTCTTTCTCCTTCCTCTAAGATGATACTTTTGTGTGTCTTGTACCTTCCTTCTCCCTAGGGGCGGTAACGAGAGCACTAAATCACTGCACAGGGCTCACCCCAGTGTCGACCAGAGGACCAGGGCATTTGATCATTTCCAACAGGTACTTGCTTTGAACTACTGAGTGAGAGAACACAGAAATAGTGCATATCCAAAACTGTAAGTTATGCTGGCTGTGAACAATTTGCTGTTTTCTGCCATCCGTCTTGCAGAAGTCGGTAAGAATTATCACTCGAGTGGAGATAGCTGAAAGTTTGTAACCTTGCAGCTGGAAAAATTTATTAAACCTGAAAAGTCATATTCTAAGCAAACACTTCAGCCACAGGGTTATTGCACGAAGGGGATGGTTTCACAGTAATAGCTCCTATTTTCATATGAGCACGTTTTTGAAAATGGCCCCAACGCAGCACAAATTCCGCTTACTCGAGTATATTTGAAAACCTGGATCTGCCAGTGAGGAAAGGTGCTGGGAAATTATAACACGCTCTTTAAAGACGGGCATGTGCAGCGTTAGCGTTTGGGGCACGGCGCGTTTGAACTCGCGCGGCTGCTCCCTCCCGGGAAGCCGCCTTGGAGCGGTTTGTGGGGGACGGACGCAGAGGTGGCGGCTCCCGGGCCAGCTCGTGCTGCCCCGCGCCTTTCGGGGGAGCGTCGCTTTGGGGGGCTCCCCGCCAGCACCCGCCGGCTTGGGAGACGCTCCCGCTGAGAGCAGGGTGAATTCTTCCCACAGCTGCTGACTGCTGTTCTGTTGGCTGTTCTACGCCAACAGCATGCAGAGGGCTTGGCAGATTAGAGCCCTGTTGGGCTCATCGCTGCCGCGAGCGCGCAGCGTAGCGCGAGCGCGCCAGGGAGCTGTTCCCCCTCTGCAGAGGGAAGCGGCTTGTGCGGCTCCTCGCGACGTGAAGTTCCCCAAAGAAACAGGACGGGCAGAGCCAACGATGTGGCTTGGTGAATTAATGTAATTTACTGTTTGTGTATCTATACCCGACTGCAAACGTGCATTCACTGAGCACTGCTGAACTATGCTGTAAATATATATAGTTATGTAGGCCTGTGCGTATTTGTGTCTTAAGTAACAGCCTTAAAGCTCTGTGTCTGCAGAGTTGTGCATGAAGGCGAAACCTAACAGGAACAAAAGTTGTCCCTGTTGTCCTACCACAGCATCCTCTGAGGACACGAACCGTGCTGTCCTAGGCATTGCTCCAGCTGACCATAAGATGAATTAGTGCTTTGGAGTTGAAGGCCCTGTGGAATGGCTACAGGATTTCAAGCTTTTCTTTTGCCTTTAGTCCATGTCACTGACACCTGAAAGTAGGAAGAGCTTCTCTTTTTTAGTGGAGTAGATTTTCCAAATGATGTTTTCTCTAGAACAGGGTATGCACTTTGGCAGTATTGATTTCCTGCTGCTTAGACATAACTAACATTTCAAGTAATCTATACAGGTTTAAAATTTACATTAGGTCTTTTAATAAAATCACCAGCACCTTTGGGATTTTTGGTGGAATAAATACTGGAGTTTAATCAGGTGAACAGTGAATATCAATATTGCTTGAACAAAATTCAGATGAAACTTGTTTACTAAAAAATAAAAATAAACAGCACTTAAAACAGCACGGCCCTGGCTGAGCGATCACAGCGTAGTTAGGCTGCTCTTGGTTTGTCCTTGCAAGCGCTTTACCTAAAAAGCTCCCGTTAAAATGAGCTTTGTGGTATTCGGGACACATTTGCAGGAAGCACTGGGACGTTCTGCCGTTTTCATGCGGAACGGCGCGCGGAAAGTGAGGAGGGATCCGCGTTGCAAAAAGCAGCAGGAGCAGCACAGAGCGGCTGCCGTTGAGGTGCTCTGTTTTCCGCGCGGGCCGAGGGGCTCCGTGCGGCTGCGTCCGCGCGTGCCGAGCGCCACGGGGTTACACAACTGCCCTCGCCCTGGAAATGGGGCCGGGGCCGGCTCTGCGGGGGCCCCGCTTGGAACCCGGTGGCGCTGGGGCTGCTCGTGGCTGTGGCTGCAGCTGGGATGGATTTCACTCAAGGACCCAAGGACACCGGCCCCGGGCTGGGGCACTCAAGGTCCCCCGCAAGGTCCCCCAGCCCGGGGCTTGTGCCCTTGGGTACTGCAAGCCGTGACCTTTGCCAGAGGCTGGTGGTGTTTCCCAGATTTGTCTCTATGTGTTTTCCTGGAGCCTGTTACCAAAGTAGGAGAATTCTGAATGAACCTTCCCTTTTAATTTATAAATGGGTAAATCGCAGAATTGGCCTCCAGCGTCTGTGCGTGCCAAGTGGTTTGGTGTACAGAAGGGCAAGAATCCCAAGTGGAAAACAGAATAGGGTTAATGGAGTTAATTTTCAGATTGAAATCTGCAGCTGAATGTCTGATGCCTGTTCAATGATATGCGACCTGAATTGACCAGGTCTTTCTGTATTTAAATAGAAGGATGCAGGTAATGTTTTATTTGTTTATTTATTTTGGAGGAAGAGGAGAATGATAACGGTGCGAGAGATGGAGGGCAGCAATAGGGATTTTGTTGCAGCTGAAACAAGGATCTATTATTCTGTTAGGTACATCTATGTGCATTTTCTTTATTTATTTTTTCTTTTTCTTCCCCCTTTTGTTTTTTTTATGCATAATGAGTGACTGATCCAGGAAATTAAGGGAAGATGATATTTTGTTTGGCTATTCAGACCAAAATGCCCAGCCTAACTCCTGTTTGTCCCTGGGAAGTTACAAGATTCAGCAGGACTAGGCTCTGTCTTCGTCGTTCAAAAATATTCCGGCTTCCCGGTTTGTGAAAGGGACCCCGATTCTTTCCCAGTCTCTCCAAGGAGAGCCCAGCGGGGTCTTCTAAACCGCTCCACGCTGTCACTGCACCACGGTGGTCTCGACCGGGTGATTTTTCAGCGTCAACCTCACGGATTCGCTGCTGCCGCTGCTCAGGTATCGCCGCAATTACATAAGCGCGTGCCGGCCCCGCGTGCCCGCGCGCGCCGAGCGGGGCTGCCGGCCGCGCCGCGCTGAAACCCGAGATTTATTGCGTTTGCACAGGGCCATTACAATGCAATTTCAACTTATGGTCATTAAAGGGTCTTACATCATGAGCCATCACTGTAAAAAGCCTCGGACGGAGATTTATGCTTAATTTTTATAGCGTGATTTATTAGAGCCCCCGTTATATCTTATAAATCATAACCGAAGGAAGGGAAAATCAATTAGGACCTGGCCCTTTCACCTCTCCCCGGGGCGGACGGTGCCGCGCTCAGGCGGATGGGAGCAGGGATATTCCTGGAGTAAGCTCTCACTACAGGAGTAGGAGGGAAGACAGTGAAATCTGGGTCCTTGCTGAGCACAGATGAGAGATGTAAAAATTATTCTAGAAATGACAGCATTCAATTTATGTTTGGGGGGAGAGGGAGGTTCTCTGCAGATTCACAGATTTCTCTGATTTCATCTGATCCCGACACTCTGCCTCCTGGGTGCCGCTCGCAGTGAATCATGTATTTATATAACCCGATATGCAGCAGGGGAAGCCAAGCCAGCCTTCTCACACTGTTCCTCCCTCAGACGAGACCCCGCAGCCGGGAACGGCGCAGCTAATTCCCTAATTCCCGTGCGGTCACAGGGATCTCAAAATGGCTGCTCCGCTGCCGCGGTCCCTCGGGAGCGCAGAGCCGGTGCCGAGGATGGAGCCGCTCCGCAGGGACCCCCTGGCGCTGGTGCCTGCGGCGCCCGGCGGGCAGGGCCCGCGGTCGGGGTGCCCCCGCGCGCCCTGGTGACTCGTGAAATGCAGCGCGCGGGCGTCACTTGGTCCAACTGAAGATACGTGGCGGGGAGGGGGCTGCTTTCTGTGGCCCTCTGCAGTGAAAAATACCCTTAAGATCAGGAGGGGCTTTGTCAGCACCGGAGCTCTGGGTTTTGATGCAATGTGCTAAAGCCTCTAACGTCTTTCACTGCTTATGAAAATGTACGTTTGAATACGTTCCCGATAATTGGCTAAGATCTATTACACATCAGGGCTTTGGAATGGAGACAGACAATGTGCCTATTCAAAAAGCAATAGACGGCAAATAATCGGTTGTCCTGAGCCATACCGCAGGAAAATTCATTTCTCCTTGAAACTGATAACAACTTTGGCACTGCGTTTCACTGACAGAAAGGGCCTCCGTTGCTGATTTGCTACCATCCTTCCTTTTGCTAAAAGAAACCCTATTTGTACAGGCTTTGTCACTAAAGTAGTACTATAAATACACACAGCTCGGTAATGTATATATGAAATTAAGAATGAACACCCTCGAATATCAGACCATGCAAAGGAAGGAAAAACAAGATGGAAAAATAATTTTCTAGCCGTAGTCTAATATGTCACATTTTTGTGAGTAGCTCCAAAATAGAAATATTATAATTGATCCATGGATCTTTTTATCCTTTGTCTCATGATACAGCAACACAGAACACCCGTATTTTGTTGCCTTTTCTTCCCAAACCAAAACCAAAATAGCAAATGTCAGGAGAAGGACGCAGAGAATAACTGGAGGCGCATAAGGATGGATTAAAAAGAGCAGAGGCCCAATATCACACTGCAACCAGTCCCCAAATTGCATATTGGTATCAGTGGTGCCAAGGTTACGTTTTAGCAGTATTTTGGAATGGCTTCTGAAGTCCTTCCTCAGATGGAAATCCCACTCAGCACTGTAGGAGGTGGTGGTGAGAGGAAGACATATATATGTGTATGCATATGATGGTATGATCCATACGATCACAGCCTTGGCTAAATCAAGTAAATTTTGTAACCTAGAAACATTAAAATTAAGTAAGATATAAGATATATGAAAATGGCAACAGATGCTGTTCTTTTTTAAGGTTTTGGAATAATAGAAATAAAATTGGAAATAGGCAAATGGAATAAAAAAACCCCTCCTGGAACAGGAACTGCTGACTCTGTACTAGCGAACGGCCTGGATTCATCGGTGTGGATTGCGCCCCAAGCCCTCGTGAGGCTGTGACTTCAGTGACCTTGTGAGCTTTTCTGGGCGGTCGTGGTGTCCTTGTGTGCGTTTCGGAGCTACCCACACCAGCGAAGTCGTGATTCCGCAGGGCTGCTAAGCTGGGCTTGGTTTTGCTTCCTTTGAAGGAATTGCTGTGAAGTCAGAGGGACGACTCGCGCGAGCTGTCGGCGGGTGCACACGTGCCGTGTTGGCCAACCCAACGAGGGCTGAACGCAGCAATTCACTGGAGTGGCCAAAGCCGCCTGGCTGTGACGGGAAAGAACCCCGGGCAGGATGCAGAGGAGACCAGAAGCTGCTCGTTAATGGGTTATATGAAGATTTGCAGTAACTTGCACCTTGATGGGAGAAACTAGGAGTCAAGTGGGATTTTTGGGATTCCACAAAGGACATAATGGAGGTTACTAAAAGTCCAGCAGCCATTTCCGTTGTAATCCTGTCATACTGGAGATACGGGGGAAGGCTCCCGTTTTTCCAAGGCGGCAATGTGGCATGCAGTTGCAATCAGGCTGCATGGTTAATCCGAGCGGCAGCCGGAGCCGCTGCGGCGCGCCGGGGACCATCGGCTGGGCCTCTTCAGGGAGAGACCTTGGGACCTCCCTGCGGGGAAGGGCCCGTCCGTGAGCTTGGGTGTCCTGGGCCAGGCTATAGGGTGAGCAGGAGCCGCCACGGCCTCCAGGCCCTGGGACACGATGGCTATTGCAGACTCGTGATCCCATAGGCATGTCATTTCTTTAGAGGAAAATTAGCTTAAATGAACATAGCAGGGTTGAAATGCTCTTGAACATACAAAGCAAGGCAGGAGGAAGTCAGGGGAGGCTACCCCTTTCGTGCCTTCTGCACTACCCCTTTTACCATTGTCATCTTAGCACAAGAAACTTATCTCCCAGATTCCACCCGCCGCAGACAGCGGCCACTTGCGCGGGATGCGAGGGACGGAGCGGCAGGGAGGGCGAGCGTGAGCCCTGCCACGAGCCTTTCCTCAGAGCGGGATGGCAGCTGCCAGCACGGGAAGTCAAGCCGTTGAGATCCTGCCATCGGATCCCAACCAGCTTTTGTTTAAAAGCTGTAGTAAATGTTTATTTGGAAGCTTCCCTTAGGGTTCATTAATGAAGATGAAGTGCCCAGTTGGAGCTGGAGCACTCGAGCACTCGCACAGAGTCTGAGGCTGAAGCTCCAGGTTCCCAAGTGCTGCCCAGCACAACAGCGGAGGCTAAAACTGCCCCACTGCGGGCAAGGATGGGGGATGCCTGCCTGCCGCACACCCTGGAAATGGAAGGGAATTTTGGCCGGGTTAGAGCAGCAAGGTCAGACGTGTCGGAGCGCTGGAGGAGACGGCGCTGAGGCAAGGTTTCTCACCCGGCTGTCTTGGTGTCTGCTGAGGGCAGAAGGCAAGAGCGTCACCTGGACTCCCACCGCGTGGCTCGGATGTGCCCCTTCAGCAGCTCTGAACTGCGCTCTGAGTAACTCTCTCTCTTGCCTTCATCTCTAGTTTGAAAAACAAATTTACAAAACTGCCTAAAGATGCAAAAAAATAACTTCTAATAAGCTTTAGAGAAATGTCTCCCTGATTTAGGTGCATAATACTCACTGGCATCTGATGATAGTTAACTGCCTGTTGAGATCCTTTTGAAAATCCACCTGGATGTCTGTCTGTCTGTCTGTCTCTCTGCATATGCAAGAGTATCTCTGTCAATGTGATCTTCTCCATCACCTTGCCTGCTGCCGCTGCTCCGGGCAGCGGCCGTCCCGTGGGGCAGGCGCCGTCCTGGAGCGCTGGCGAAGCGCAGCGCCCGTTCCCCTTGCAGGGCAGCAGTCTGATGCAATCGGGGACTTCAGACACAGCCAGCTGCTTGTCTGCTCGCAGACACACGAGACCTTGCCATTTCTTAAAGTTCGATCTTTTCAGAACGAAACACCTTATTTAAGAAAATGATACCTAGAAAGCTAGAATTTAATTAAACTCAGCTTTTATCTATTTGTATATTTATTCTCCCCAAGAACCTGCTGAATATATTGTGCTTAAAGACAAGCTATTAATGACTGGTAGGTTATGCTTTAGCAAAGTTAAGAAATAGACAAGATTTGCAGAGCTAGCTAATTTCAACTGCAGGACATAAACGCTTTCCCATTCTCCCTTGGTCATCTACAATGAGGTCGCATATAATTTAGCATGAATTAGGTCCTGATATCTTTTGCAAAACATAAGGATTATAGTCAGTTCTCAAGCTATGAGTATCTTGAAGTGAGGTGCTGCCTAAGTCAGATAGTCAAATGTACCTGTATTTCTAAGCAGTATTTGTCAGAATGTTCCAAAAAGGACCAGATATGATATTTCCATAGATATTTCTTCTATGTTCACTGAATTATTGTACCAGATATAGCCCAGAGAAATCTTGCTTTATTTAACTATGTGGGTTTTCTTTTCATCTTTACATTTACATTCACATTTTTTTCTACTTGCCCAAGTATAACAGTATAACGATTACATAAACCAGGGCTTCTGCTAAGACGTGACTTTGACATACGTGTTGGTGCCATGTGTAAACACCAAGCATATATATAATATTCACAATTCACAGTTGGCAGACGTCTCAGATCCAACTGGGATGATGATTTTTTTTTACTTCAAATTAGCTTTTGTGAGTTTGAGGTCTTTTTGCAATGTCTGTCATTAGGTTACAGAAACATAAATCAAACTCCCATCTTTTTTACATCCATAACCATAACATATGGCTTTTATTAGAAGATGTTAATTGTCTTAATGTCTTCTTAATGGATGTGTGTGCATGTGTTGATGATGAAAGCCATCTTCCCTCATGCAAAATATTAATGCGTATGGCCTATGTCTCCATAGATACAAGTTAAAGAATTATACTTTAACCCATGAAATCCTCAGTAGACACTTTAGCTTTGCCTAGAATTCGTATTACTCTAGTTTAACAATCTTTTAAGGAAAGAGCAAGTTACAAGTAAATTGGGAGTGGGGGGAAGTAATTGGACCAGATATGCACACACAACAGTGAATAAACTGGATAACAACATTGGAGTAAACAAATCACTTCATAAAATGCCTATACCTAAATGGAAATGCCCATACAGAGGAGGAAAAGGAAATGCATGTCCTACTAGAATTCCAGCTTGTACCACACAGGGACTGCTACTCCTGGCTGAGGGGTTTGTCCTCCAACCTAAAACACAACCTTGTTGTCCACAACCTAAAACTCTTCCAAGAAAAAGGCTGTTTTATCCTCCTGTCCATGTATATCCTGTTCAGTGGGACAGCATTATTATCCTTTTGGATTTTGGACCATTCCCCAAAATCTTGGGCAAGCACACTGCTTTGACTTGCTGTCTTTTACCAACAGATTCCCGGCCACCGGAGAGACCTGCTATTCCAACCGGCACCCATTCATGTTGGGCTTGATTAAAGGAAGCTAACTCAGCCTTTTGAAGGGTGCCCTCCAGCCTTCCCTCTCCATTTCCATGCGCCCTTGGCAGAAATCAGGAATCTGAAAGCTGCAGTTCAACAGCATCGGCCCTTCATGTTATGGTAAATATTTTATTGTTCCTTTTTCCTCCACGCTGTTTAAGGGAGTTCATTTAAAATATTAACTGCTTTGTTCAGGGAGGCACTTTCCGAAGGGTAGGCAAGCGCGAATCTGAGAAATGCACCACGAAATGCCTCCAGGCGCCGCTCCAGCTCTGCGCATTCATTGAGCCCACAGCCCTGGCACTGCCTGCGCGCGGTCCCCGCTCAGCCTCCCGTCACCACCGACCCGCCGAAGGCCGCGCGCGCACCGGCCCGCTCAGCCGCCTCGCTCCCTCCATCCCCACGTCGCTTCCCTCCATCCATGCGTTTTGCGCCTCAGTCTGCTCGCGCTCCCTCCCGCGAGCACCGCGCATCCCTGCTGAGGGCTGGCGGCAGCTCCGCCAGCACTACGGCGCGGCCGAGCGAGGAATAACGCGCATCCAAAGCGCCTGCTTTGCCGAGGCACTGTCCTCCCTTGGGCTTTCCTGCTTATCGAGGCAGCTGCCGCGTGGGGTTAACCCTGCTGCAGAGCCTGAAGCGAGCGTTTATGTTTGACTGGACGAGCGGCATCGGGCCCCAGCTTAGCCTAAGAAGCTGTAAGATTCCTCGTGTGCGATGGCAGCGGGACTCGGAGCCGGGGCCTGCCTCAGCGCGCACGGACGCGGCGCTGCTGCGAGCTGCCTCCCCGCATGGACTGCGCCGCGGCGAGGGAGGAGCTGTCCTTCAGCAGCCAGGGAGCCCCTGCGCGCGCCGCGTCCTCTCCACGGCAGCGAGCCCTCTCCTCCGACCCGCGTGCCGCAGGGACAGCGAGGGCAGCCGCGTCGCCCCATCGCGCGTGTTTAACGTGGCACCCCGGGGATGATGAAGTGGATGGGCTCCCCTTCCAGCGCTCGCTCAGAAACTCTCCCCACGCGCTGCTCCCGGAGGGACGGTTGGCCCCCGCGCTCCCTTTCCCCCTTGTGAAGTGGGGAGAGCAGTGAGGCTGGAGGGAGCGTTCTCCTTATGGCCAGTAACCCACTGAACAGGTGCCCAGGGCAGCAGGAGGTGGGCAATGCTCCTCCATGAACCACCACTCTAGGGCAGTCCCCTGGTGCCCTGGCGTGCCCGGTCTGGCATTGGGACCACGGCCCAGGTCCTACGTGGGCTTCGGGGAGCCCCTGCGGGGCAGCCCCTAGGAGAGAGCCCGTGTCCGAGCGCGGGAGCCGGCGGCAGGACTTACCCTTGCATATCGGGACGAGTAGGGGTCCTCAAAGAGCGCCCAGATGCGGGGCTGCCACCGGCGCCAGAAGCCCCCGGAGCGGCCGTCGGGGGAGTCGCTCAGCGCCAGGCGTTTGGTCATCTCCAGCTCCTCCTCGCCGTCGCCCGAGTCGCCGGTGCCGTCCACGTCGCCGTCCTCGGCGCTGCTGTCCAGGGGCGCCCCGCCGAAGCTGTCGAGCGCCTCCTCGGCGTCGCGGTGCTGCCGGTAGGTCATCCAGCAGCAGGGCTCCACATCGGTCTCGTCGATGCCCCAGAAGGCGAGCTCCTCCTCGTAGAGGGGGCCGCACACGTCGGCGGGGCAGTGCAGCTTGCCCGTGCGGTAGTAGTTCAGGATGTGGGCGAAGACGCCGGGGTGGCGGTCGAAGAAGAACTCATCCGTGCGGGGGTCGTAGTCGAAGTGGCTGTGGGCGTCGGGCTCGGCGATCCAGGCCAGGCGGGTGCCGGGCAGCGTGCGCAGGGTGCTGCGGTACGTCTGGTGCCGGGTGCCCCCCACGTTGATGACGATGCGGTCGCTCTCGTCGCCCTGGCCCATCGCGCCGCTTATGGGGCATGTCGCGGCTTCATGGGGCGAGCGCGGCGGCGGCGGCGGCGGCGCGGGGGGCACGGCGGGCGGGCGGCCGCGGGGCCGCCCCGCGCTACGGCGCCGCGGCGGGGGCGGGCGGCGCGCTCATGCGGAGAGGAGGCGGGCGCTGGGAGCGGGCACCGAGGGGAGAAAGGAAAAAAAAAAAAAAAAGGAAAAAAGGACGACGGAAAACGGCTACAAGGGCCGGGAGGAGCCGCCTCCGCCGCGGTGCTGAAGGGACAGCGCGGCCGGCGCCCTCGGCGCTGCCGCTGCCCGCGCTGCCCGCGCTGCCCGCGCTGCCGCTGCCGGCGGCCGCGACCCGGCGGCGCCGCCGCTGCCGCTGCTGCCGCCGCCGCCGCGCGGCTCCCGCCGGCCCCGCCCCGCGCCGCCCCCGCGGCACCGGCTCCCGGCGCCGCCCTCATCCGGGTCCCGCCGCGGGCCGGGCCGGGCCGGGGCTGGCGCCGCCTCCCGCTTTGGAGGCGCCCGCGGGTGTCTGCGCGCGCGGGTGGGGGTGTCCCGGTGGAACGCGCGTGCGGGCGGCCGCATCGCTCCGCCGACCGCGGGGGAAGTAACGAGCGAATGAAGGGGCACGGTGAGAGCGTAGGAGCCAGCGGAGGTGGCTGAGCAGCCCCGCAGAGCCCTCCCGCTGGCTCTCCTCCCTGTCCTGGAAAAACGAGGTAGTCAGGGAGCCCTTAACGTGTGAAGGCAATTGCACGTACCCAGGAGTTACCTACTATTTTTGTGAAAGTTTTTCTCTCCTTTTTTTTTTTTTTTTTTTTTTTTTTTTTACCTAGGCGGACTAGTAATTGCTAAGTCTTCTCGTTAGGAAGAGCTGAGGCAACTCTGAGAGTGCTGGGACACGTCTGAGGGAGCCGGACTTGGCCGGCTGTTCAGGTTGGTCGCAGGCTGCGAAGATCAGGGCTGGGCGCAGCAGCAGGTAACGCGCTCAGAAGTTCCCAGGATGGATCACGTTAGTTGTGGGGCTGCAGTTTGTTTCTGCGAGCTGGTTCTCACAACTGGTGAGGGGTTTTGATAAACGACCATTTTGAGCTGGGACCAGGTGAAGTCCAGGACGGGTGGGTAGGACAATCTGTAGGGTTTAGAAAACCTCCTTGAGGAGGAACATGCCAGGAGGACTTTTCATGGGGACTTTCTACAGCCCTAGCTGCTCCCCCAGGTCAACATTTTCAATAGTGATAACAGAAGCATGGTTTTAAGACATAGAACCGTTTTAGTCTTTAGGCTGCTGCATTGCAGAAAGGGGAGTCAGTCTCTTTTCCAATCGTAACACTTGGTTTAGGTCATCCCATTGTCTCCTCCATTGTGATGACACGGGAAGAATAATCCGTCCTTCCCCTCTGTATCTAGTGTCCTGGGATCACCTTTTCTGCCCTACACTTCAGCATCACCAGAGTAATAGTATCCACTGAGAGGTGAGCTCTCTTTTAGAGAGGAGTCTGGATTTCGTCTACAAGATAATGTTACCCTGTGGGTTTGCAGGCTGTTCATTTGTTAAGCCTTCTGCTCTCTATTTAATGTTTCGGAGAGAACTTAAGTAGTTTCTATTCTAACTCCAAGTCAGCTTTCCTCTCAACGTGGGGGAAGATTTAGCCTATATTCCCTAATACGCCTGACCTTGATGAGTGATAACTTTAGATAACTTTGGAGCTAAGGTCTAGCTTTTGTTTCTTTTTGTGTTTGTAGAAGTCATTTTACCATTTATAGAAGATGTTGGACTGATAGATCAAACAAAGCTCCCACTCCTTAACTTCATAGGCTTCATAGTCGAGTTCAGCAGCCGTTTTCCAAGGTTATGTTCAAGGAAAGCTTTTGTATGAAAACTTTTGGCCTATTCTCACAACAGCAATGATGTAACGAAGTGAAGTTACGTGCAAGCTAACCATGAATCCAAGTGAGTATGGCAAAAGTATTTTAGACCTGGAAGAATTTCAAAGGAAGGGAGAGATTTATTTGTAAGAGTTATAATCTCAAAACAAGAGTCAGGATGGGCTGGAGCACCAGGTTTGCAAGTGCATGTGTGCCGTAATTCAGTCTGTGCTCTCTTGTATTAAATCGATGACAACACAACAGCATTTCAGCAAAGTTCTCTGTCTGTTGAAGATTACATCACACTGTGAATTGCTCCGCCTGTTAGTATTGATCCTTGTAAATCATTTGGTTTAAAATCTTCACATGGAAAGCTGTGATGCACCTCAGCATGTAATGTACTCTGTGTGTCCTTGAAAATCATTTGAAAAACAAACAAAGCTGCACTCGCATAGATGGTATTACTTTTCTGAAAGGCTAGATGTACCCCGGTAGACTGTCGATAGTTGCATAAAAGCCCTCCAGGGCAAGAATGAGGATGAAGGAGAAAACCCTTGTTTGGTGCTTGGTGTTGCCTGGAGGTGCAGTGTGCCTGAAGAGCTGTGAAGCACAAAGCCCAATTTTGAGAGGTCCTGCTGGTTTTCACAAGAACAGCCACAGGAGTAGAAACCGCGTCTGAATTCTGCTTCCTCTATGCTTATCTAGCTAGGTTTGTCCTCTTAATTACCCAAATTTTGACTGAATGCATGCTTCATTTTCATTCATGTTCTTGAACGTGTGCTTGGCTTTTTTGCGTGCTGAGCAGCTCGTGCTACACTTGACCTTCCGCGCTGCATTTTGTCCCTGCTCCATTTGTAGGGAACAGCCTTTGGGTGCAAGGGAAGGTCCTCCTGCAGGCTCCTTTAGGAGCCTTTGAAAGAGCGCTGATGAGGACGTGATACAGAAAAAATACAACTCAAAACTGGAGGTCTCATGTCTGTGTGTCACGAAAATGTCCTTATGGAAGCTGCTACGTTACTGTCGCTGGGGACACAGTGCAGGAATCGTGGAGGGTCTGATTCTGCACCTTTGAAAGAGTGAAGTGGGGTGCACGTTGAACCGGACTATTTAGTTCCCACCATGCATTATAGTTGGAGTTCCAAAAATTGCTAGAAATTGTTCTGTATAGATGATCTGTTTTCGAGAGACCTTGAAGGACCTTGACTTGCCGAGATTGGCCTGCTCAGCACTTTCCAACAGCAAAACTCTGCTGTTGCTGCAGTAACTTTTCTAAAGTCTCAGCCCATTTGCAGCTGTACCGATTTATCAACAGACAGAAACCCTAGATAGAAACTCACGCTTTTTGCATACCCTATATGTGGAATACAGAGCAGGAGGCGCCGGTCCTCCCTTGAGTAAGGCCTGCAGTTCTCAGTGCCTCAAGTATTTCTTGTTTGTTTGACCACAGTTTCAGGGTCTGTCTTCCTGAGGCAAGAGGCCACATTTTATGCGAAGTGAGGGCCTGCCTGTCAGCTGACTAGTGCATCCAAATGCTTAGGATGTTTCCTTCCCTGTTGGTTTCAGCTGCGGACAGAGCTGTATTTCTTGTTGAATGATTCACTTCCCCCAACTGTCATTGCTGCACCAGCCTACCCTGGCGTTGCAGGAGGGACTGAGATGTTCTCTGAGAAGCAGACAGGAAAATGAGCTGCAAATCGTTAGTGTTGTAAACTGCAGGGAGAAGTTTGGGTGTTGTGAAGTAAGAGCGTTTCAGATAAATCTCCAGAATGGTGCCACAAATGTTTTTAAAGCATCCCTTAAATCCCTCGATTAACCCAGCTTCTCAATATTTGACATAAATCAATAACTCTGAGATTTCTTTGCTGTTCTCAAGCTTTGTAAATATTTACCCAGCCAGTCCTGTGAAATATGACAATATTTAATCCTGTTGAAGTAATTCTTTGTATGCTGCATATGAAGAGATATAATGGTTCCAGTGATGCTAGTTAAATAATTGGCACCAAGGATGAAATCTGCTGCCTTTCTTTTGCAAATAACCGGGATTTATGCGCTGTAAGTGTGAGTGAATGGGAAGTAAAATCCACCTTCTGTCACAGCACTTGGGCCAGCTGCTGGGAATGCAAATGTGCCGGTCCTGGCTTGCGCCCGAGCCCGCGGCGCCGCCTGCGCAGAGCCTCTGCACCAGCTCCGCGAGGGACTGAGGGCTCCACCGGGGTAAGCAGGGACAGGATAGTTGGTCATTATTTGCTGCTTCCACATTAGAAATACCTGTAGTTAAGATTAGTTAAGATTGCCTTCTGTGTGTAGATTTAGAAGTCTTTTAGATTATTGTTTGCTTTATCACACTAAACCCCCAAAGAGACCTTGGATCTGCATGCAGAGGTGCTGCAGCTGCACTGGGCTTCGGCAGCCCACTTCTGCTCAGCCCAAGCAAAGGAGCCGTTCTGCTCCTTGATCTGAGACAAAATTCAGCCCGGGACAAAAACCTGGGTAATTACATTTGGTTAGCTCAATTTCTCTTCTGGTTTTGTTTGGAAAGCAATGGATAATGTGCTCCCACATTGCTTGTCTTGTTGATGTTCCTTCCCCCCTAAGCTAAGAGTACTTAGGAGCTGCAGAATGTGGCTTGTGTTTAGTGATGTCCTTGGAGCTGCTCTGGGAGGCAAAATGCTGCCTGTGCGTGAAGGCTTTTCCAGCCACACCTGTTGGAAGGCCCAGGAGGTTCGAAGGTGTTTTAAGTCCAGTCAACAACTGGGCTAAATATGGTAGATCAGAATTTAAATCAAAGCCTTCAGAGGTGAAAATATAAAACTGATTGCCTTGGTTAAACATGTGAAGTCTTTCAAGTCATTCCAGACAGCTAATGTTGGCTTCCAGACAGCAAGTTAGTGAATATCCACATAGCAGCGGGATCAAACCAGCTGAGCCGAGCGCGCGTAGACCCCTGCGCAGGCGGCCGGAGGGCCTGCAGGGTCAGCCTTAAAGGTCAGGCCTGTCTGGGAACACAACCACTGGAGTCCAAAATAGAAGAGACAGAAGTAGAGGTTATTTTTATATTTTTTTCTTTTTCTATATTGTGTGGTTTGTTGCAATATAAAAAAGCCATGGCTAATAATGATAGCAATGAGCTACTTGGAGGGACGCCTTCACTCACCACAAAGCAAAGCCACAGGGAGGATAGGCCATTCTAACTGCAAAATATACGTGCAGAAGTCACTGTAAGCCCAGCAGGTGTCATGTTTGAACGATCTAATCAATCTTTTCTGTGTCTCTTTTTGCTCAGAAAAGAGGGAATCACGTTTTGCCATAGCAGCGCTTCCCCCTCTTCGGCAGGCGGCAGCCCGCGGAGTCGCTGTTGCGGGCGGCGGAGGCAGCGGTGAGGGCAGGTCGAGCGGCTCACGCCAACCCCGTCCCTCCCCTGGGAGGGCGCAGGACGGGGGTGGCAGCAGCTGCTGACGGGTGAGTCCTGGGGAGGATCGAGCCCCGGCGCTTACGGGAACTTGGGAGTTCGTGGCAGCCCGAGCTTGCCCGCGGTGTTGGGTGTCCGTACTGTGGCGGCAGGCGGCTCTCAGCCAGCTCTTCCACGTGAAAAGCAGTGGCCAAACAAAAGACGTGTACAGAGTAACCCCTAATACTTGTAAGAAAAGAAGCCACATCTCAGCCTCAGAGCTGTAGAACAAATGTATCCAACTTCAGGTAAAAAAGAACAGGATCCTCTGTGCCCACAGCCCGGAGAGGTTCCAGGTGATGGGACCACAGGACTGAACTTCTATCTCCGTGTGGGCGGTAGTTTGCATTTAACTAGCGAGAGCTTAATGTTTTTAAAGTCATCTGTCCTTCATGTGATACAAGATTCCGAGCAAGATGTGAAGAGCTGAGGTCCAGATTTGGTACCAGAGCTTCCCTCTTGTGGGCCCACACTGAAATCAAAGTCCCCCGCAAAGGCTGGACAGAAATAAGCTCTGGTAGCCTATTCCTCAGGCGAGTCCTGTGGTGAGGTGATTCTTCAAGCTATTTTTGCTTATGTTACTAAAGGTAAAACTCCTAATGTATCTTTCAGAAACGTGCCTATCCTGTGATTCGGTCACTCACCATGATGGTTTCTCTTGACCTTAGGCTAAGATTTGGTAGGTGAGGAAAAGATAAATTTCAAGAAACCATGATTAAGTGGCAACAATACTGACACTTTTGTACTTGCTTGTGTATTTTCTAGCACGCCATGAAAAGAAATAGATGGCTAAAGCTAAAGTGTCCTTGGCAAAAAAGCAAGCAGGATAGCACTCGATGTGCTGTTTTTAACCCTTGCTTCCCCTCACCACCCATCCCCTTCGTTCCGGTGGTGCTTGAAATGGTCACCCAGTATGTCAATTTGTTTCTTCAGAGTCGCCCTGGCCTTTGGATTTAACCTCTTTCTTGGGAGTAGTTCAAACCAAAGGGCTGGCTCCTTCTCTCACTTTGTTAATTGGGCGCACCGCCTTTTTTTTGGTTTATTTGTTTGTTTTCCCACCCTGTTTAATGTAACTGGCCACCTGTGCAGCTCTGGGAGGTGTGTTTGGGCCCACACTCGCGCGGCTGCCTCTGAAGCGCGAGCTGCTCCGAGGCCGGAGCGCTCCGGAGAGCGGCCTCGGAAGGGGCCGAGCGTCCGGGCCCCGCGTGCGCCCCAGGGCCCCCCGGCGCGCGTGACGGGCCCGCGGGCCGCGTGTCCCTCCCTCCGCAGGGTGGGATTCCGGAGCGTTGCGCTTGTGACAGGAGCACCCGGGTGCCCCGTCTGAAACACGGGACGTCAGCGGTAGGTTGTTGAGTAGTTGCTTAGTTCTCAGATGGCCTTTATGCCTCTTGAGGCAGCTGGTAGCAACGCCTCGCCGTGCAGGCATTAACGCCTGACACTTTTCCCACGGAGGAGAATCCTCGCGAGCCGAGGGCTTGGGCTCGCTGCGGTAGTTCCTGCAATTCCTGCAGGTAAGGGTGCCAGCGCTGAGCCTGCTGCCGGGAAGAGGGATGAGGTTACCTTGGATAGGAGTTTGGCTTGATACTTCCACTTTTCTTAGCGTGAAATGGAAGGGAGCTATAGAAAAGTTTAGGGGAGAGGGAAAAAAAAATCCATGCACTGAAGATAGTATGTCTAAACCCGCCTTTTTTTTTTTTTTTTTAATTGTAGAAATGCTGCCCTCCAGCGGTCTGGAAAAAAATGTGCCCGTTGTCTGTTGGTTGTCAGTTACAGTAATGCGACTTTTATTTGTTTTGCAGCGAGCAGCAGTGAATATACCTCTGAGTATCCCAGGCACAGGAGTTATGCGCCAGCCTCAGGAAGCCGCCGTCGCCTCCGTGTCGCGGCTTGGCTGCCTCTCCCCCAGCGCTCGCAGCTCAGGCCCCAGGGATCTTAGAGTACTTCGCTTTCCTCTCTCCTTTATTTCTTTATATATTTTTAAATTTATTTTGTTAAAGTATTTTGTTAAATGAACCAAAGGCACACAAAACACTTGCCACACATGTTCCCAACAGCATAACATGAGGTTACCCCTTCAGTTTTCCCTTCTGCTTGTTTAGAAGCCTGTTCGGAAGGGACATCCTTGTTTTTTCCAAAGTGCTTTTTCGTTCCTGTACCTGGCGCTCGGGCCTCTTTTTGCAGTCTCCCCAGTAACTGACTTTCTGTTTTGGCAAGGTGAGAAAACGGAACTTTGAATCTCCCCAGAAAGGGGTTTTCAGGAGGAAACGCAGTTTCCATGTTGTCCAGCAGATGCAGCTGTTGGATCAAAAGCTGCTCCAGGTCGGCTCGGAGGCTGGCGAGGACTCGGGGCACGCAGAAGGGTTTGGGCAGACCCTGGGGTTTGGGGTTATCCGATGGGTTAATCACTATAAAGGTTCTCAAGCAAGTGCCAAAGCAGCATTAAAAAAACGTTTTTAAATCTGTGGAATCTGTTCTGTGCAGCTCGGATTGGACCCAGCTTTTATCCAGCGCTTCCAGAGGCAGCGCCCTGCGTTTGGGCACTGCGAGAGCCGCTTTGCCCCTGTGTCCTCATGGCATTAGCTGAGGTGGCTGAGCACCAGGACGCCGAATTAATGGGACTCCGTGGAAAAAAGGCACCAACAGTTTTCTGATGAAGTGAGTTATTGACTGCGGGAGTTCTTAGTACATTAATCTTAATACATTAAACTCTTAATACAGAGTCTGATAGAAAATAGCACAATTGTTGATGTAATTTTAAGGCTCCATGTACAACACAAAAACGTTATCAACCTTTTAGAAAGAAAGTGCATGTGAAGTGCTTGATGACTTTGTCACTGGGCAGGCCCTGGGTGATGCTGTGGCCATGGCACAGCTCAGTTCTCACTATTAAGCTCACTGCATTAAGGCTTTTACTGAGGGGTGTCCATGCAGGCCAAGGCAGGGGCTTGGCCCCCGTGTCTTGCCCTGCAGGGCAATTTCTGGGTGTCCAGAGCCCGTCCTAAGTGTCCCGTGGGACCAGGGTGAGGTCCTGCCTTGCCCTGGGGGCTGCTCACTGCCTTGCAGCCCTGAAACCCCAGGCTATGCAAGGAGACCCAGGTCACCTCACTGGTGTTCCCAGTCGTGCTCCTTCGAGGAGGGAGGGTGCCGCTCTCATCCAGCAAGTAATGTCCAGATTTTGCAGTGGATTTATTGAAAACTAAGTTGTTTAAGAGATTCAGAGAGGGCTAGCTGAGAAGCATTAGTAGTCTGTGTTTGCCTCTCTTCTTGTGCACGTAGTTGGTAGTACCACTTCTGTGAATTGAATGAGCAGGTTTTGCCCTGTGCACTGCTTGACCCTGCTTGCAAAATGTAGCGTGATGCTTGTTTTCTCTCAGAGAAATAGCAGTGATGCTGTTTTTCCTTCTGCTTTCAGCAGCTTTTATAAGGTTTTTAGCTTGTGGTTAAAATGATGAGTGATTTCAGAAGAACAGCATCTGATACGAAGCAGGCACCAAGTTAATATTACTTTAATGTATCTGGATATAGGTGTTTTTTTTTTAAAGAAAAAATGTATATAATTTGCTTTTTTCTTTTATCTATAATTTAGGTTTTGGCTTGTGAAGGATTCTGTAGCAGCTTTGATAATGATGTTGGAAATTATAATGCAATGTTGCTGGCTAGTAACGTCTATGTTACTGAAAAGTAACTTTGTTATTCTCAAAAAGCAATTTTATTGCAACTGTATTTGTTGCAATACATTGCAAATAGAAAAAAAATCCTCTTCATTTTCATTTGTACTTGTAAATGACCTGACAAAACTGCAAAATCAAAGCACTTAGCATATATAAATGAAGTAAAAATTTATCCCATTTCACTTTGTCTGGAGCAGTGGTTTGAATAAGGTAAATCGATAATACTAGTTTTGTCGTGCAGCTTCTTTGTGGCTCTCTTAAGTCCCCAAATCAAATATTCCTGAGCTGCACGTTTATCTTAATGCTCCAAGACAGCTATTTTCCTCTAATTGTTCATAGTTATGTGACTTTCTGGGCAGGGGGGTCAGGATTTTAAATCAGTGTTTCTTTAGGTGCCCCGTCCCGCTAAATGTTTGACTCCTGAACCCAAGGCTGGGTGTTTGGTGGTTTCCTGCTGTCCTCTCCCTGGCACGTGGAGCGCAAGCTGGAGGGCTTCACCAGACCAAGCTGGACTGCTCTTTGCCCCGTAGGATTGGCCCTGAATGCCAAAAAGCAGCCATAGGAGCCCATTTAAGAGCTGATTTGTAAATGCTGGGCCCTTCTTGTTCCTCAGCCCTGCCTTTGCTCCCTGTTACTGCCCAAGCTGCAGCTCCGAGGCCAAATGTCCCCGGCTCCAAAGTGTTTGCAGTCCAGGACTGGGGTGTCCTGCTGTGGGTAACATGCCGTCCTCAGGGGGTACAGAGGAGCATAGCAACTTCAGGCATTTATTTTTGATAGATTACCTTAGAAATAAGCAAGAAGAAATTGAGCAGGCAGGACATACGCTTTTCCTTATTTAAGATTATAAATAAGCGTAGCTGTAATCTAAACATGTATTTATCGGCACTAATACCCTTTGGCCTTGCTCCAGTGGGATGTTCCTCCCTGGCCTCCATGGGGTAAAGATGGGTTCTGCATAGTAAATGTATGAATATTTTCTTCTTCTTTATCCATCCGTCTATTTTGGGATGTGCTAAATGCTTGTTCTCTGTTGTAACATTAACATCAGTATGTGGAAACTTGGGTTGCTAAAATAAATCGGTGAAACGCAATCTACATGACTTCGGGGGAACTGCATGTACATTGTTGAGCACAAGGCCCCGCGTGCCCGCGGGCGCTGCCAGCGCTGCGCGGGGCTCCGCGGCGTCCCGCAGCAGCGCGTGCGGAGGCAGGAGCGGGCAGGATTTCACCAATGACTCCTTCACGTCGCAGCACGGTCAAGGTTTTGCTGGAAGCAATGAAATTGTGTTGCTGATCCGTGTGGGCACTGACGTGCGAGGCTGCCGCGGTGTTACCTGTGAGGCCTCGCCGTGTGGCCTTTGGTCTTTGCGTTGTGGTTTGACTCAGTCACGCTGATGCGAGGCATTTTTCTGGCCATGCTAGAGGGGCTCCTCATTCATGCTGGAATAAACTGGCGCTCTTGGGCTCGACTGAATTTTAACTGAAAACTCAAAGGGGAAACTCAGCTCATGCTGCCTGTCCTGTGTTTCTGCCCACAGTGGGACCTGCAGGAGCCCCTCAGAGAAGCCCTTTCCAGCGTCCAATCTCCGTGGAGGCACCAAGGAGCAGCCCCTGCCCCAGACACCCTGCTCCGACCTCGGGAAAAGCAGCAAGCTCTGGGCACGCTGGTGCCATGGGAGGAGCAGCCGCGTTGCTGTGTCCACACAAGGCCGCTGGTGCCTCTCCGGGGAGCCCTGACCCAAGCGCGGAGGAGCGGGAGACAATCCCGACGAATTTCCTGCTCGAGAGGTAGGAGCTGCTGTGTGTCCTCTTGAACAGTCACCACACAGAGAATAGAGAACATAAGGACTGATCTGTCACCAAAGTATTTAGAGCTGATGATGTTAGTTTTTTTTTCTTAAAAAACAAAAGTCATAAGTCACAGGGAAGTAGAAGCAATGGGTTGTTTCACATCAGGCTGAGACTGCTGCTCATTCGTGTGCAAATGTACAGACATGCCCTGGTGGTAACTTACCAGTGACAATCTGTTCGGGGCTTAACATTTTTCAGTTTTATGGCAAGCTTGCAAGGTTACGCATATATATACTGAATGAAACATAGCCCAGTGGTTATTTTTAGGAAGGCTCCAAACAAGAAACAAATCTCTGGAGTAATGTTGCCAGAGATGGGGAAAGTTCAAATCCAAATTAAAGCTTCCTATCTTTGGCTCAGGTTCCAACCTGAGCTTTAGGAACAACTGAACTCAGTCCCTCAAACTTTATGACACTGAAAAATCCCAAATAACTCTTTTCAGTTACCTGGAAATATGTGAACATGGTACATTTACTTGAAAATTAAAACTGGCATGGAGAATCTGAATGTGCACGTAAGAGTGTGGGACGCAATGCTGTGCGACAGTGCTGTGTGCCTTTGCCTCGTGGTAGCTGCAAAGAATTCAGACAGTTGAGTTTACCAGGATTCCTAGTTCTTATCCAGTCTTAAGAGATCAAATCCTACAATGTGTCTACATTGTGCCCTAAAAGTCTACAAAGACTTCGGGGTAAGAAGAACCCACTTATTTACCACGCTGATCTATGTAATAACGACCTCAAATCTTTTGGTTTAAAAAGTGTTTTTAAACCAAACATTTGCTTTAAAAAGTGTACAAAAGTACAACGTGAATAAAGTAGAACCCTTTGCACTTACGCAAAGGAGTTGAAAGTAGCGCAACTGAAGCCTGGGCTTGATTCTTTGCTGAATCAGAGGCTGTATCTTCTTCCTGCCAAGGCAGCGATCTTAGCACCACTACTAAATGTGCTAGTAATTCTAGAAGCTCTAATGAAAGTCAAGATAACTCCACGGATTTTATAAATAAGGGTCTTTATTTAGAATACTGTTGAAAACATTCTTGGCAACCACATTGTATAAATATATAAAGTTCAAGTTTTGCACGACAAACCAAGCAACATTAAATATTTTTTCTTTTTTTTTTCCTTTTTTCCTTTTTTTTTTTTTTGCAAAGCAACTCTTATTTACAATTATACAAAAAATTTTTATAAAAAGTGGTCCACAACCTTATTTTGGCCAGAACAGGGGTAATAGAAAGGATGTGTTATGCCATTACTCTAGAGAATTGTAGATTTCTTTTCTCCCCTGCTTTTGACAGCGAGATTCCTATTCCCCAAAAGCCCAGATTAAGTGTTGGCCATTTCATGGTATATAGCTTTAGCGCTAGACACATTAAATAACTTTAGTTTAACAACCAATAAATAACTAGATGTATCTTGAAGGAATATACATTTGAAAAGTTATATATTCGTAGGAATTTTGAGAAATTTTAGGCCTGGAACAGGAAGTCTTGAGTAGTCTTTTCAGTCGTATGAGGCTGGTCTCGGAGCTTTGCTGAATGTAACAGTTTGTTTTCACCGCAGTTCAGCCAGACCTGCCTTTATAGCACTTGGTAGATGGGGTTGGTGCTGCTGCTGCTGTTTTCCTGGGGAAGCGGCGTGCAACTGGTGGGGGAAGGAATTTGGACTCCACTCTCACTCAGGTTGGCTCCTTCTGGGGGAGAACAGGGACTCCCTTCAGCTACACTTTCCACTGGTGGCAGAACAGGACACGTGGAGTTATCCGTCGAAATCCTCTCCACAATGCTTGAGAGGCAATCAAGGCTAGAAACAACAGAACTCTTGCCGTGCTTGGGATCTAAAGACAGAAAAGGTGATCAATTTATCCAGTGGATATTTAATGCTGGTAGGATGATATATTTTTCAGAGTACCCCAAGCAGTGGCCGACAGGGCATATCTGTGGGCGTGTTGAGACTGAGGAAAAGAGTATTGGTGGAAGGCATCAGTTATATGAAAACTGAGACCATGATTTGCAGAATGGCAAAAAGACCCAGCTGAAGTACAGTACTTTTCAGGAGGGTGGATCCAGTGATATCTGGTTGGAACAATCTTTATACAAAAGGTAGTTAAACTCTTAAAACTATTAGATATATTCCAATGTATTTTTACATCCGGTATTTTAAATTAAGGATGAAATGCAGCTCTAATGCACCCCCATATGTGCATCTACATCTAGAGGGAAACGCTGCACTTGTATTAGCATCGACAGCTCGCTGGCTGAATGGCTTAGCGGGAGGCTGCTACGTGGCTGGGGACAGGGAAGGCGCAGGGGAGCCTGGGGCACTGCCTGTCCCTGCCCTGGCGTTTCGCACTGCCCTCATGGCAAACGCTCACCGTTTGGCGACTCGGTGTAGTAGCTGCTGTCGTAGCTGTTCCTTCTGCGGGAGGCGCACGGTGGCCCGCTGTACTCCATCTGGAAAGAGAGAAGGCCAAGTGAGATCCCCGGGTAGGGGACAGCATTCCCCTCGCATCCCCAGCAGCCATCCAGCTCCATGTGTCTGTCTCTAGTCTGTGCCGCAGCTCTAGGCCCGGACGAAATGCCACCAAGTTCTAGTTTCTTTGAGTGAGGGGGAGCTTATCTCTGCTAGGAAGAAATTCTCCCCAGAATCTGTGTGTGGCATATTTATTTTAAAGGAAAACTAGCATTGTTGTAACTAATTCTGTAGCTTTTACAAGTGAAATGAAGCCTTCCAGCCTTCTCAGAGATTGCCCTATGTGTGTACCTTCAAACTGGGAGACCAAGAGGGGGATAAAAAGTCTTTTTAATATAATTTCTGAAGACTTTTCCAAGTACGAGTTTCTTTCAAAATCCACTAGCCCACCTTTGTGCTTTTAAAATTTCCTTTGCTTTCTCTCCCCCTACTATTTCATATAGAGAAAAAAAGATAGCGAACAGCCCATGCTGTGACCAGTGTATTTGCTTCTGGTGCTTTCGCTCACATTGAAGTAACGGCTCTTGCTGCGGAAAGCAATAACGCGGTATTTTGATCAGGAATCAGTTGAGTAAATCTTCTCTCCCATCTTCCCCACCTCAGAAGCCCCCACCTTCAACTCAGTTGTGGCTCTTGCCACCAGAGCGTGTAAAAACCCTGGTCTTGGAAGCGCTTTGTGGTGACCACTGCTCTGTGCTCCAGTCACCGTGTCCTGCCACCTCCCAGTCAAGCTGCAGCCCAAAGCTGTTGTCCCAGGAAGGAGAGACCCCCACTCTGGCCCTCGCCCTCTTTTCCCTTCCCTTTCCCTTGCCCCATAATGTGCGAGCAGGCGAGCGGGAGCCTGGGACCTCCTTTCTGCTGTTAGTGAGTGTCTTAAGGCGATGAGTTGGCAGGAGAAGTGGAGAACCTTCTCCTGGAGGTCAAGGACGGGACTCCTGGGGCAGAGACCATGCTCCCCTTACCAGGACTAGTGTCACAAAACAGCTGCCAGCCCCGCAGTCCCCTGTGCCTTTTCCCCTGAAGGTACCAAGGCAGGGGGACCCTCCCTCCCTCCCTCTCAGCATCCTCGGAGGATGCAGGGGCCTGGGCGGAGATGCCTGGGGAAACGGGAGGACTCGGTGCTCCCAGGCGTCCTGCCCAGCGCGGTGCCCCTGGACATGGGCGAAGCGCTCCCGGGAAGTAGCTGCTTCATCCTTCTCTTCCAGAGGCACCAGTGCGGGGGGACCCACCGGCTGCCTCACTGGCGGAGCAGGGACCGGCCCGCGGCGGGGGCACTCACCATGCCGTCGGAGCAGTTGGAACGGGGGCTCGAGGCGTCCGACTCGCCGCTGTAGTGCTCCAGCACCGGGTAGTAGGCGTCCTCCTGCTCGCGCAGCAGCGCCTGCAGGCTCTCGATGTAGCGGATGGCGTTGCGGAGGATCTCCACCTTGGGCAGCCGCTGGTTGGGGTTGGTGGAGGTGCAGCGCTTGAGCGTCTCGAAGGCCTCGTTGACCTTGCTGAGGCGCCGGCGCTCCCGCATGGTGGCGGCTTTGCGGCGGTCCGCGTTGGTCGTCTTCCTCTTGCAGGCTTTGCAGGCCCAGAGCAGGCAGCGGCCGGCCTGGTGGTGCCCGCTGGGCGCCCGCACGTGCTCCTCCTCGCGCGGGTGCCCGTGGTGGTGCCCCGCGTGGTGATGCCCCGTGTGCTCCTCGGGCTTGAGCAGCCCGCCCACGTGCACCAGCCGCGGGTCCAGCTCCTCGAAGAAGTGCATGTCGGAGGCGCTGAAGCAGGGGTCATCATAGAAGTCGTCGCCCACAGGCGGGAAGGAGCACAGGGAGCCCTCGGGCATCTCCATGGGGCCCAGTAAGTCCATGGGTGCGGCGGGCGGCACGGGCGGCCGTGAGCGGAGCAGAGCGCAGCGGAGCCCTCGCGCCCCCGGTGCCAGGCGAGGCCACCAGCGCCGCCGCCGCTCCGGGAGCGCCGCTCCGGGCGCTATTTATGCCCGAGCCCCCCGGGCCGGGGCGGGGCGGGCGAGGAGGGGAGGGGAGGGCAGGGGAGGCGGCCGCGGAGCCGCCGCCGGTCCCCCCGCCGCCCGCTCCGTCCCCCCGGGCGGGCGCTGCGGAGCGCGTGCCCCGGCGGCGGCGGCGCGCGGGGCGGCCCGGGGCGGCGCCGCCAGGGGGCGCTGCGCCCGCGCGCCGCGGCTAACGGCCGCGGGTAACGGTTGCGAGTGTAACGGCTCGCGGCTAACGGCCGCGGCTCGGCGGGGAGGGAGCCGCTAGGGAAGAGGAGTTGGGCTCGGCGCGCGGAGCGGCAGCGTTTTGCTGAGCTCGTGATCCCCTTGTAACGGGGTTGTCTGGGCAGCGAGGACTGGCTGTGTCAGGTAACCAGCAGAGCTGGGGCTTCGGAGGCTTTGGTGTTCCTTTTTTTTTTTTTTTTTTTTTTTTTAATACCTCTTAATTTTAGTAGAGTATTTATTTACTCTGTTTTTGGAATATCATCTGAGCTGAGAAATTTAACTTTTTTTTTGTGGGGGGGGTACAGAAACGTTCAGCAGCACTGCTGTGTGACTTCATTAACTTAATGATTAAAGTAGGGGTATTTTTGTCTGCCACGAGCTGAAATTAATCTCCTCTCTGCAGTTATACATGCTGGTAGAAGTCTGTCTCATTTAAAATCGAAAAGCTCTGTGTTCAGTGAGGTAAAGGGCGGATTGAGAGACTCGGTAAGGGTAACGTACCAGTCGATGTCCTAGTCTTTGGTTCCTGCGACTCTTTGGGTGGGTTATTGTCACGTGGGCGCTTTGGTAGTTACACAGTTGGGTTTTTGCAGGAGTTCCTAATTTGCAGTGCCCGTTTTCTGCTTACTTGCACGTCTTCCAATGCAGACAAAGATAACAACTATTAGTCACCTTCTGTCATTACTCCCAAAAGATCAGGTTTTTGTTTAAAGAAGAAAGTAGGTATTTTGGACTGCGTACAACTTTGTTCTTTCACTGTATCCAGTGCTGAAAAGTGATACGTCCCAAGGAGACCCGCTATTGACCACCCTAACACATTTAGACGTGTATCTCCCAGCTGTTTCTGAGAGGCAGAGTAGCAACTAGTGGAAACACTCTTGTTATTACAGAGGTCCTTTGATCCAGAAGGAATGAACAGACTTTTCTGTTTCGAAAAACTACCTCTTGAACAGCTAAAATAACATTAAAAACCATTTCTATTGAAAATAATGCAGTTTTCTGAAGGAGAAATACTTGTGTGCTATAACAGGTATACGTGTAAATTGGGAGATCGAGGCTTGGTTTTGATGCTGGCATGTTACTTGGATGAAGACGTTTGGTCTCTCTGTAACTTAGTTGTTTCATTTGTGGTAACTGTACGTGATTTTTACACAGTGTTGTAACATATTCTGCCCCTTTAAGTGTGTTTCTAGGTTATATTTGACTTGTGCAAATAGTGGTTACCTTGGGCAAAGCAGTAACAAGTGCTGGGACTTGAACAAGTGACACAAGAGCGTTTCAGGTAATTGCCAGTGCAATGCAGCGTACTGCTTTCACGCTCTAAGGATTTTTTTTCTATCAACCTGTGGCTGCACATGTATGTCCAGGGCATGAGTTAGTGAAAGCAATAGCTCAGTTTGTCACCTAGGTGAAAAAGTCAGGGGAGTGCCATGGTGAACTTCCCATGGAGTGTTCTTGGATGACTGGTCCCCGCTATTGCCACTAAAACTAGCATTCACTTCCAGTGTGCTTCTCAAAAATGGGCTTGTCCAGAAAGATGTTGCATTGTTTTGAATCTGAGAGAGTCTTCACAAAGAATGAAAATCCTCAGATGTTCTTTTCAACTTGGGGTGACCATAGTGGAAAGGATGCAGGACAGAGATTTTTGACTCCTCTCCTCATTTTGAGACTAGACAGCAACTAGGGTGCTTTCTTTGTGACCCTAGGCAGTGCTCATGGCAGCATTTAGAAATATGCCACTCAGTGTCTGTCTAAAAGCCACCCTGGCTATTTTACTGATCATTTCAGTAGAGATCAGGTCTTTCTGCATCATTCAAATTGGATGCTGTATTTTGATACTGATATTTCTTTGCCCTTAGCCTCCCAGATGCTGGATCCGTATGGACTGGGCATTGCTTTGGATTTACACATGCTGGGGAAGGTGCACGAGCAAGCAGTCAGCAGAGGAAGCAAATTCTTAATTGTATTAAATGATGCCATATGCCTCTTACACATTGCATCCTTCATCTTTTTTCAGGGCGTGGTTGAAAGGAGGCTGAGAGGGGAAGCAGATTGTGCTTCATACGCTGTAGAGCAGATTGGCACACTCGTCCTATACACGATGTTACAGGTAACAAAGCCTCAGAGGTCACACCCTCACCAGAAGCAGCATCTGGACAAGAACTTACAGTCATCTATACTAACTGATTTAATTTTCCTTTTGAGAAGATAAGGATTGGTAGTGTAATTGATTGTGAGTTTCTCTACCTGAAAATAACAGAATTATTTCTCTAGGTGGAGGGCCCAGAAGGTGCTTTGGAAACATGAGAAATTACTTAAAATTCTGAAAACTTTGATGGTTGATGACTTTGGCCATGAAGATGAGAGGAGTGGTTCTCTGAGAAACACACTTGGCAGTATTCCAGACAGAAAAACATGACAAGTAAGTCTTGCATTGTAAAGTTTAAATGTTGGACTCTGTTGTGTTGGATTTCTGTTAGGTAAAGAGAGAAACAGCCTACACACAGGAAACTGTGGAAGACATTCTACATTTCAGAAGGTTAAAAACTACCAGCATACAAGACTGTTGTAGGAATTGAAGTTTTTTTTTTTTTTTAAATGTAGTGCATTAGTTTATTATTTGCCAAGGTTTTTGTTCCATTCAGGCTAAATGAGCTATATTTTAATACCAAGGGTGGATTCCATTGCTCTTATTCACATTGAGTTAGAGTCAGTGGAACTAATTGTTGAATAAGGTATGGTCAGCATGAGGATGAGTGTTGGAACCTAGCCCAGATGGAAATAACTTTTAAACTACTCCAGTCATCCAAAATACAAGCAAATCCAGGATGTCGCTAGAAATGCTTCAAACTATTCTTATGGCACAGTGCAGTTTATTTTTTGGGAGTATATAGGGAAAGCTTCAATGCCATTTCCTCCATTCACACCCACACTAATAAAGTTGAATCATTAACAGAAAGGGATTGGGAAAGCATCTGAATTTTACTTGCATGTCCTGAGTTACAAAACCTACAGAAAGTAGGTGGGCTAATGCAGTTGCACAGAAATCAGTACTTAAATGCAGCTATGTGTAGAATTCAAAGTGACTTCAAGTGTTTCAGGGTGCAGGGTGTTTGCCTTAATGCAGTTTTCTGCCATGTTTATCTTCATTTCTGTCTTGTGCAAGTTTTTTGATAGCAGTGCAGTTTATGTACATATGCAAAATCTCTTGGAGAAAAGTATTAGCATGCATGTATGGCAAGTTAAATAGAATGGAGATGCTTTTTATGTTGAACTGAATTTATTTTCAAATTTATCAATCAGAATATTGATTACAGTATTACATAAGGGTTTGTGTTGATCTTTCACTGGAGCATACCGCACTTGCCTAAAAGCTGTGGTACATACTGGCTTAGGAACCTAGTTTCAGGCAGCTGACTTAGCCAGTTGTTCTTCCTAGGTGACCTTGTAAGTCAGGGTAGAGAGAAGAACTCCTGCAGGGGCTGTATCCAAGGAATTTAGACTCCTCTGAACTTTAACCCAGATGGCTAAAGTGAGGGCTGTGAGGGTAAACATGTGAATGTCCCCCTTCATTGAAATGCAAAATTCACAGGAGGCCACTTTTTGTAATGCAATTTTAGCCAATTGTGCTGGACTTTTCCTAGGATGTTACTCATCCATGTGGGGCCAAGACAGGGAGTACAGAGAACTGGCACTAGTACCACAGTAATCCCATACTGTATGTAGCCCAAACAGCATTTGTGTGGTAATTAAGGTAACTGTCCTAGGCTATATCTGGACAAAGCCCTAAAGCTAGGGCCTTTGAGGACAGTATTTGTAAAATAGAAACTGTGAAGGCCACAGCTGAGAACCCCTAATTTATAGCTCATCCTCTTTTTGATTATTAGAAAAGGCAATTAGGTAAGTAACTGCAATGAAATACAGTACTTTTGTCTTGTTCCCACCTCGAGAAAGTTAGTATCCTTCCTAGTGAAGGAGCATACAAAAAAAAAAAAAAAAAAGCTAGTTTATAAGTAAATAAATCAACTATTTAAGTTGCTACTATGATAGAAAGCAGACAAGAAATTCATCTTGCTTTAAAAGAAGTCTTCTAAAAATTCATAATGTTATCATACTAATGTAAAATATTTAACATAAAACTTATTCTTTGGATTTTCTCCCATATAAAAGTTACCTTGTACTAAAGCATTTTTGTAAGAATTGTATACACCCTTAAAATATTTGGCATTAACAATCTAACTAAACTAATATTAACAATCATTTAAGTCAGAAGAGAGGCCTAAAGGCTTTTAGTTTCTACACTGGGGCATCCTCTAGGGTAAGAATTGCATAGATAAGAATACGATTAATGCAAACCATCTGGGTAACTAGCAATCTCACTACAATTTAAACAATTGTATGGGCTAGACTTGGAGTTGTGGCTCATCAGAGGATGAGGGACAAGTGTAAAGAAGAGTGGTACAGGAGTAACCCAGGGTCTCTCCCGAGTGCTGGTCTAAGGGTCATCCTCTATAGAGATGAGCCCTAGGAGTTGCTCCATAGCTCCAACAGCCATAGCATTAGAGTCCCTCCCTGCCCTGCTTCACTTTTGCTCCTGTCCCATCATTGCACTGTGGCACTGAGGCAGTGCAATACACGGTTGCATATATTGGCCCTATGCCGTTCCTGTGCTGGGAGAATTCTCTCTGGGGGCGCTTCAGAGCCTCTGCAGCTCCTGTGCATTGCTGGAGAGGTGGGCAGGGGCTACGCCGCTTACTAGGCTCTGGATCTACGCCTGTTCTTAACTCTTTCTGGAAGCGGTCCATGAAGTAATCCCCAAGACTGTTTCTGCCATCTTGGGAACAGTCAAGCCTGCGAGCATTGGCAAGAAGATCTCCCATCAGCTTGACCTTCCGGATTTTGGGCCCAATGAATTGCTTCTTGATAGTGCTCGCACTGTGCGGGTCTGCATTTTCCAGGCTCAGCGCATAAAGCTCTTCAAAATACCGTGTCATAGTTTTCCACTGGAGCATTGCAAGTTCCAGGGCTTTCATCAGACTGACTGCATACTCACAGCTTGGTTTCTAGAAATAAAAAGAAAGAGTACTTACTCAGAGCAGCAGCTCATCTTACCATGTTCGTTGCTGCTTTCCAGTAACTTAACTGATCTACTAAAAATATGCTAGGATTTTGCAACAGCACCTTCAGTTTGGAGCATCTGTTGCTTTTTGCTGAGGTAAATGGCTGTAAACATACAGAAGTGGCAGAATGCATGAATCCTTGTTAAGGAACAAGATTTAGAAAGCAGCAGCTATGACTGATAAACATTCTTAAACCAGAAAACCTATCCTTATAAATGCAAACCGAATATTTACAAAAGCTACTCCAGATAGATATTTTTTAATTTTTACTTTTCTCAGATCAACAAATGCTGTGATACACCAAGAAACAGCAAGCTGATATATTCAATTATTTATGTAATACTAGTTTGCCAGAGGAGAATCAGTCCCATAATCTTCTACAAGGGATTTTTTTTTTAAACTGATAAATGAGTTTCCCCCCTCATACCTGCAAGCCTGAGTCAAATCTCTAGTTCAAATTTTGTCTTTAGCTTCATTCTAACAGATGAGCTACTGCTCCCAGCTGGATGTTTCTCCCTCCTCCTTCCGTACCCCTTTCTCAGATGCCAGTGACTTCTATTTTGTTTCAGTGGGAAGGCAGACAAGTTGGCTGATTTAGCACTGAAACAGTTTAAGAGGACTCACATAATCCATTACAGCACACTGGAAACAGCAGTCTCCAGCTGAGTGGAAGAAAAAGGCACCATTGTTCATATCCTTTCTGGCAAGAACTGCAATCATATAGAGTTAGGATTGCATGTCTGATAGTTCCTAGGAGTAGTAATCAAGAACCAAAGCATGTATACCAATATAATAGAAAAATTATACCCAGAAATCTAATGGGCACCTAATGCAGAAATCTGAGGTATTAACAATATAATGCAGGATTTTAGAGTAATTACTACTGGTTGCCAGAGACTGGAAGTGACTTACTACACACCTGGATGGTTTTAGAACAATAGTGGCCTCCTCTTTCTTGCTGATACTTCATCAAAGCTTCTGCAGCTTCTCTCTCCTCCGTAGCTTGATGCAGAAAGAACTTGGAAACATTTGGTAGGGCCACATGTGACTGATCAAAAAATTCACCCTAAGCAAATAAAATTCAACCAGAGAATTAAAGCTTGCTGAAGATGGGATATGCTTGCAGCCCAACACAGCTGCAGTCAGAGCTCAGGAGCCATTGCCAAAGGAGCTTGCTCTACCAGCTTAATCATTTTGCAGATTCTAGTCCTTCAAACTTCTGCAGTAAATGAAGTCATTATAAATTAAAAAAAGAAAAACTATACTTTTACTAGAACACTTTCTGCCTTTTAAAGCAGGTGACTATTGTTGATGTTATCTCTCATTAGGAGAGAGAGACTAGCAAGGTACCACTTAGGAGATGTGCATTTAGGACATAGCTCATGCCCAAGAGGACTTTGTAGGCCTTGTTCTGGTTTTCTATATAGAAAAGTAGCTTTCATCAATGTGAAATTAACTATGCTAGTAGATCTGTTAGCTCTTCTGCTGGAGGAATTTTATGCATGGCATGGCAGGCTGACACCTAACTCCTGCCCACACTGCAGAAAACAGAGTAAAGAGAAGATGCTGGAGAGACAGATAGCACTGGGAGGCCCCTGGGTTGCAGAGAAAGGTTCAGCATGGGCTCTGCACAATTTTGATATTACAGGCAGTGAGAGGCAGCAGTGGGGAATATGCTTAGAACTGACAGAGCTGCAAAAATACCAATGCACAGGCTCCCCCAGCACACAGCTGCAGCACAGCCTTTGCCTTCTCAGAAGGCTTATTTGCCTCCAGAGTACTGAGTTTCATTAAACTGCTGGCCTGTATTCTGTCCAGAAGGGGGGAAAGAACAAGCATGTGCATCTCATGATTTTGTCTACTTCTGCCTTCCTTTCCTTCATTTATTATTGTGAACTAGTAAAAAAACCCCTACATTTCACCTATGTTGCCAATCTTTTTTTTTTCTTTCTTTCTTTTTTTTTTTTTTTTTTAAAAAAAAAAGAGGTTATATACATAGTATGATGTGTTTGTGTTTCATGTTTTGATGACCATCTGGGATACCCCAAGCCAGTGACACACACACACACAACTTCATCCTGTTCAAAAGAAAGTACACAGTGCAATGTCCCCTGAGAATATTCAGTGTAATTTGCATAGCCTTTTTCCTCCCCTAGAATCATTAATTCATATTTCTATTGACAGGAGAATAGAGATTGAATGTCTTACAGCTGGTCCCTCATGGTGAGAGTGCTGCAGGACTGCTAGGAGCCAAGTTATCACACCTACATAACTCTGGAGGTAGGTCTTTTAAGTCATTATCTGCTTTTAAGATGGCCACAATCAATTTCTAGTCAATAGCCCAACTACCATAGCAGTATTTTAATCCACACACTGAACAGGTTGAGGTTTCACTGCACACTTAGCTTTTTCCTGGACTAATGCCACATACTGGTCTTGATCAGGGGGGCTTGGTGATCCACTTGAGCTCTGCTTGCCCTGCCTCTCAGCAGGTGCTGGCCCCAATAATCCTGTTTCTCAGTTTTAGTGTTTTTGCTATTAAATATATACTGCAAGTACCTGACAAGCAGCCAGAGGCGTTAAGTTTCACACTGGGTTATGCGCTGTCTTTCTAAATGCACACGAGGGTCCTTCCTGCGGATCAGGAGCGCGCCAAGCAAGGAGCAGGGATTCCGCAGGGATGAGGTGCTCCCCCACAGCCCTCCCGCCGGGTACCCCACACGCTGCTTTATGTAGCGCGGAGTAAAGCGAAGCAGAGCCCCAAGCAGCCCCCCGCGCAGAGGAAGAGGCGGCGGCGGGGCCCCTGCTGGGCGCCTCTCCGCGGGCGGCCCCGGCGGTGCCGCTTACCAGCGCCTGGAGGCAGTAGGAGAGCTCGAGCAGGGCGCCGGTGAGGCCGCACAGCGCCTCCTCCACGGCGGGCGGGAAGCCCTGGCGCACGCGGCTGCCGGCGGCCGGGCGGTGCGCGGGGCAGGCGGGCAGCGTCCCGCGGGGCCGCTTGGCGCGCGGCTCGGCCATGGCAGCGCCCGCGCCCGCCGCGCGCCGCCCCTTATAGCGGCGGCCACCTGCGCGCGGGGCGGGCCGCACCTTGCCGCGGGCCGCCCCGCCCCGCCGCCATTTCGCGCTAGCGGCCGTTAACGGTCGCGCCGGGGCGCGGGCCGTGCGCTCGCCTCCCTGCACCCCGGCCCGCGCTCTGCTCCCTTGCGCCTTCTGATCGTTATCGGATGTGGCTGCCCGAGCGCGCCCAGCCTGAGACCAGGCGTGGAAAAGCGAGGAAACTGCTCACCTCACCTATTTCCAGTTTATTGCCTCCGTCGTTGACGGCATTCAGCCTTCTTTGTATGCCTCAATGCTCAGTTTTCACCTGCCACTGACTCTTCACGTTGTGGTTAAATGAGATTTTCGACAAATCTAAAGCAGTGTAAGAAGTTCTCATTTAAAAAAAAACACACACACACACAATGTCTTAATTAAAGCTACCCACATTAGTTAAATATGTGTGTAAGCCTTTGCAGGGCTAAAGTAAGTACTTAAGTTCATAAACTGTAATATATATGCTAGACCACTCAACTGTGTATGACCTTGCTCCGAAGATCTTTTTAATAACAGCACTAGAGACTTCTGCTCGAAAGATGTGTTTCTAGCAGCTTTCTTTAGTTCCTTCCATACAGTGGTCTTGATTGCAGACAGTAAAATAGTTGCTGAGTTTAGCTACAACAGGATAATTTGTTGCATATCTGAGGAAGAGCTGACCATGTATGATGTATCACAGTGTATGTGTCGCTGGCGTACTAATAGGAGCAGAGTACACAATGACCTCCTTTCACTAGGTGTATAGTGCAGAAGGTTTGAAGTTTAAAGCAAGCTAGCTGGTGTCTTCCTTAGGGAAGATTACAGCTCGTTTTTATTTGTTAGATTGGTCTTCCTGTTGACAGCAGGAATTTCTGAGGATATTAGTGAATAGATGCACATGCACTGTATATTAACAGACTCCCGATCACATGCAGTCCTTCAGAAATCAGTATCTAAATTATCCCTTTTCAGTGAGGGAAAACTAAGATTCACTGACATTTCTTAAGGACACCTATGAAGTTTATGGTTGATCTCAAAATTTGACCACAAATTTCCTTAATCCCAGTACATTCCTCAAAACTGTCTTTTTTATGAAAATGATGTTCAATTTATTTTGTGAATCATAGAATCACAGAACTAAAGGAAATTGAAGTAATTAGTACTGTAATAAAATTTATTGTGGAAAAACACCACTACAAAATAATCTAGAGATTCTTGTTACATAAAGGAGGGCAGTTCTTGTATCTGGTCTGCAAAAGTATAATTTGTGGCTCTAGTCCAAAAACTTGTGATGTTAAGTCTTGGTTTTCCTGTAATGGTGTATCCTGGGAGATGGGTGCCTTGTTCAGTTTCTTAGCTTAGCATGGGATAGATGCAGCTGCTCTCTGAGAGTAGAGAGTTTTAACATAAAAGATGTTTTCCACCTGCCTCCAACTGAGGGGGAAGTCCCATGTATCTCTCAAAAGCATTGTGCTTTTGAGAAAAAAAGGTTATGACACACTTGGGTAACAATATCTGTATATAGCTTTTTTGTAGCCAGGGAACCTGAACTAGATCCTTTTTCTCACCAAATCTTGGAGTTTGTATTGTACAGTTTTCCTACATGAACAGCTCTTGTTGGACTGAAGAGGGTTGAAAGTGGCAATTCTTGAATAAAGGAAGCAAGAATGAGCGCAAAGCCCTAAAGGCCCTGTCATCAGTTCCATGCAAACACATTGCAAGCAAGGGGTCTGTAAATAGGGTGGGGACAGGGCTGGCCCTGCCCATTCCCATAATCCAGAAGTATTTAAATGCATGTTAGGCACATGCCTTGATGAAAGGAGTCTTGATTTATTTTCATGACTTAGGATGATTCTGATATAAAACATGAAGAGTATTTCAAGTGATATAGCAGAGCAGAACACCAAACAGCCACAGATGTTATAATCCCTGTAAAAGACTGTTTCTTGCACAGACAACCCTTGCCTGCACCCACCCACCTTGTTTTTAATCTTCGCCAGAGTTCAGCAGGGAGGACTGGGCTTTAACAATCATCTCAAAATATACTTTCTGCCAAGGCCCCACTCGCAGTCATTTAATTTTAGTTTATCTTTGTTCTTTGTCAATTATAGCCAGGCTCTTCAAGCTGCTCCTTGCAACCTGGAGTTTATCTTTTCTGTCCTTCAACCATAGGTAGCAAAAGTTGTGACTCTTGCTTCTGTCCAGCCACCACCATCTGTAAGCTTCTTTCTGGCTGTGGTAGATTTATTGTGTGCTTTGCAAATAGTATATTTAAGGATGCCAGACTTTTTCCTTAAGTAGTTCAGCACCTATCAAGAGCTGTGATGAAAACTGAGGGCTGCGCAAAGAAAAAAACAATAAATATGTAAGTAAATATATGGTGCATATTCTTGTAAATCGGCCTTCCTCTCTGTTCATGATTTTACTTTGTAATTGAGTGAAACCTAAGCTCTGTGCAGGAAATGGAAAATTATTCATACAGGCACCCGTGAATTCACAATTGCTAGTGCTGGACTCAAAGTCATATAAACCATACATCCATATGCTTTGCCATTCTCAACAGGTGCATCATTTCACTGTTTTAGTCTGATCCTTTCTGCTTTCCTTTTTCCATGGAGGAAAAGCCAGCAAGACTTCTGAGCCGTTTGTCTTTTTGCACTGTGTGACTCATGAAGTAAAAAAAAATTAAAAAATGCAGTCTTAAGGTAACAGCTTAAGTAAACATAGAAAAATAGCTTTTTTTTGATCTGTGTTGCAATAAAAGTAACCATCCACAAAATATGAGATGACCCTGGGATGACAAAATGTGACTAAGCTGTGAGGTGGACTTACTAGGAAATACTTTCTGTCTCTATGTCAGTGAGCAAATGTAAAAAGTTTGGGGAATTTCCACTTACAGCACTGTAGTGCTGTGAAATCAGCATGTTTTAGCAGCGTAAAAGAAGGATTCTCAAAGGTAAAATTTAGAGCTTTACCCCTCTGAAGTCAGTGACCTAGTTCTTGTTGACATCAAACAGAGCACAGAGGAGCCTATTCTTTGGACCCACATAGACTGAAAATTGCTGTGTGGTTGTGCACTGCCCTGGCTACTCACGCCTGGTAAAGTATCACACTAAAACCCTATATGAGAAATACTAGCATTTATTTCAGTTCTGGAAGCCACATATGAATGTTTTTTTCTGATACTCGTTGTAAATACTTCAAAGCTTAGATTTTTATTGTCTACTTTCCTTTTCTAGACAGTTTTAGAATTTCTTTCGGCATTGATATTTTTGAATATGGAAAGCATACATTATTATTTGAGATGTATCAGGGATTCTTCAGTTGTTGTGGAAACAGTAATTCCTTTTTCCATCATTTGGATTTCCCACTTCACGTCAGTAGCTGACAGTGCTGTGACGCTGCACCACTGATGTCACTGGTGTCTCCAGCCATTTAGCTCCATAGATTTCTTGGACGCAAGTCTGCATAGTATAGATAAGTAACAAGTTGACTGATTTTTTTCATTAAAGTTCATACAGAGGGCTCTTTCCAAATGCTGGATAATACTAACCATTGTGTTATTTATAGAAATCTTTGAAGCTTATTGAAATCTGTTCTTTACTTCAAACAGAATATGCCCATAGCACATTGGCATGCTTATGCTGTGTCTAAAGCACAAGCTCTTAAGAGCTTCTAAAATGCAAGCAAAGCTTATCTTTAATCTTGTGTGTAAAGCAGTAGCAGGCCTTCCTAATTCATGCTGCTTTTCTCTGTAGTGCTCCAATTGGATTACCTGTAATTAATGATGACTTTCACCACGGGACTCTTTTAGCAGCAGTTTGTTCTCTTCAAGCTGCACAGGGCTGTGCTTGAGTGTGTGTCACTGTGTACATGTGTGCATGTTCTTAACGCTGGAGTTTCAGGTAAAACTACACTGTAGCCACTACCAGAAAACTTTCATCTAAGAACCATATGTCTGTTTATTTTCTCTTAAGTGCATACCGCTCTTTGCAATAACAGTGTCGAATGCTGGCAATTCGCGTGCGCTGAGTTGTTTTGTAGCCTCGTCTCCGTGCGTTTACCGGGTTGTTAAGCGCGCTGCCTAGGCCTTTCTCGCCGTGTGTGTCTTTAAGAGCCCCGCCACCGGCAGCCCTCCGGAAGCCAGCGGTTTGGCCGGAGGAGAGGCTGCGCAGGAGCTGGCGCCCTGCGGGCGTCCGTGCACCCTGCCCGAGCGCCTGCCAGCCAGGCCGAGCAGCCGTGGAGCAGCGCGCTTCAAATAGCCCACGGGGCACTACCTGGCCTCTCAGTCTCTGGTTCCTCTCTTACAGACACACTCATGCTGCAAGTGGACTATTAACTTCAAGCGACTACTGGTGGCCTCTACCCATCTGATTTTTCAAGAGGCTACTTTTAGGAGCAAATGAGGAAAAAAAAATGGCAGAATTTTTCTGCTTCTGTTGCAATTGTTATTTCTAGATAAATTTAAACAAGATTAAGCCAGCAAATTTAAGGCTCATCCTTGCAGTCCTTCCATGGCACATTGTAAGGACAGTCCCTTACTGCAGGTTGAAGCCACTGAATCTCAGCACTGGAGCAGGTTTCTAAGGAAGGCAATGAGTTGTGTGAGGGATTTGTGCAACCCCAAACTGCCTGAAGTCTCTCATAATTTGTATCCTTTGCTGTCCTGTTTTGCTTTCCTTTCCAAAAGTGGGGATAAGAATCTCCATCCGTTTGCTGGCAAATGAGAAAATAACTTGACACGTTGAGAAAGGCAGTGCCTTTTTTCCTGTAGTCTGAAACTTGTGACTGCAGGAAATGACTGCCAAGAAGCCCAAGCCTTGGTACATGAGCTCTGTGCTCTATGTGGCCCTTGAACGAGCTGTTCTGGGCCAGCATGAGTAGATACACTCTGCACATGCTCAGAGCTTCTTAAGGCCTAATGGAACTTAACTATAGTCAAGGCATAAAAGCCTATAAACCATTTATTGTCCTATATGTTAATGATAATTGATGTTCTTTGGTCCTTTCAGGTACTCAGAGCACTTCTGACATACAGGCTTTCCTGGGATTTAGATTGACACCATTTGCTTGGCTTGATGAAAAAGAAATTGAAACCACAGATGCCCCAGGAGTGAGCAGTGTGCAAAATATTTGCAGGTAAGAATGAAATTATTCAAAATGTTTTAGTTTTTCCATTCACTGAAAAATCACAAATGAGCTCTTTCCCAGTTTTCACGTGAAAGAGAGCCTTCTCAAAGTTAAAATGAGTTTTAAGCAAAGAGTCATTCAGGGTCCTTGCTTAGAAAATTTAATATGAATATTCATCTGCTAAATGTTTGTTTTAAATTGTGTGTTAATATGGAATCTGTAGAGATGAATCAGAAAAAACAGAAGTGGATAATTCCACTCAAAATTTATGTACTTTAAAGATTATGGTAACTCTCAATGAATAATCTGTCTTCCACCTCTGGTCACCAGATGGACTCTCTGTTCAAAACTCCACTTGTACACCACCTATATGCTGCCTTTTCCTATCATTTTCTGTCTTTTTCCATTTTAATGACTATAAATATAATAATAGCTGTTAGAATGCAGTCTGTTTATAGCAGTAGGCCTCAGGCAAAGTCTTCTGAGTGAGTCTGCAGATACTGAGCAGAACACTTCTGAACTGTGTGTTAATGCAGAGGAACTGCGTGGACCTCGCCTCATAATTGGAATTATGAAGTGTAACTCTGAGTGGATCTGCTACATGTCACTTAAGGCGGCCAGTAACATTAGTTGATAGTGTTAACAGGTTGCTCTTTCGGGTCCTTAGAATAGTGGTGTTGCCCAAAATGCTACTATGAAATGTTTTACCTTTTGAGTTTTAAACCACTAGCTACAGTTGCTATCTTTTATATTATGTAGATTGTGCTGAATATTTACGGATTTCACAGAACGCCTTGTTCTCTGTTTTAAATCCTGCCTACTAACCGCCTGCCTGGGGCAAAGAGAGAAAAAAAAAGATAGCTTTGATGCTCCAAAACTGGCCACATAAATCCTGTGCAGCTGGTCTGCATGAAATGTGCAAACTGTAGAGAGGATTCTGAGGGTCTGGCTGAAGTGTGTGCCTGTCAGATGCTAGGGGTGTTTTTTACTCCTTTGTATTGTTTTTTAGATCAGAACAATGCATTTCATAGATGGGCACAGGGAGCATGCTGTTGTGAAAAGAGCCTTTTTCTAGGTGAGGATAATATCATGTTAAAATTCTTGCATTGAAGCTCCCATAGGAGGGTCCAGTCTGCATATGCTATTGCAGTAGAGATTTTAAATAGTAATTGACTTCAGTGCCACAGGAGTGGCCTCTTCAGGCATTGTGAGCCAGGCAGCTCCCTTTCGCTCTGAAGGGCGTAACACATAGGAAGGTATCTATATTGCTCCATGCGGATAGTTAAGTGTGCAGAGTGGTGATTGTTACGCAGTTCCCTTAGGCATGTATGCGTATATGTGGACAAAACAGGAATGTAACTGGACAGTACTGCTTTCTTTATATGTTCCACATGCTTTGATACTTTCCAACTTCGGAATTGTGGTTAAAGCCTCAGAGGGAACCTGTGAGACTGTAGCAGCTGAGAATATCCTTCTAGCCGTGGACATTTCTGTGCAGTTCTGCAAATCTCTTTGATCATAAAAAAAAAAGGCTTTGTCAGCCTATACCTCAGTGTTTGTCAAAGTAAAGTGTCTAGGACTTGCTTGGATGGGCAATTACAATTTACACTTGCACATCTTATGGATGACGAATAAATAGTATTATGAATCAGATACTAGTTTTTCTGCTGGGATTGTTTTTAGGTGCTAGTAAAAAAAATCGGCCATCTCCTCTTTGCTTTAGGTAAGTGTCAACCCTCAGTGCCCCAGGAAGGCAGGGGCATTTATCACTAGTATACGAGGAAGGATTTGAAGAAGATATTTACATGCTATGGGTCATAAACCAACTTCTAGCTTAAAGAAGTCAGGAATTTTCCGTGAAGGGAGCTAAGCTTATGCCTGTGGCATAAGCCTGTTGGCCTGTGGCAGTTTCTTGCCCTCGTTCCAAATCCCATGGTTGTGACCACAGACTGAAATAATGCACTACGTGGGCTACAGGTTCACCAGCCTTATGGTGCCCAGGATGAGCAGCTTCTCATAAGGCGCCTTGGCTGTGCTTGCCTCTGACGTGTTATGCACTGACAACTCCCGTGTCCCATTAACGCATGCCCATGATGTGGGAGGCAAGCAGGAGCGAGGGACACATCTTGTTAGGCACTAGTAAAAGCTATTTTGTTGTTGTCTGTGTAGAGGAGGATACGGCAGTCTGGTATATGCAGCCTGTCAGTTTTGGCTGTTTGCTGTGAAGCAAGAGACAAGCAAGCTTAGTTTCCTTTTTAAAGGAAGATCATTTCTGAGCAAAGAGGATAGGAAAATCAAAAAGAAAAGGGAAGCAGCACTAAGAGTGAGGCAAATCTTTTATTAATTTGTACAAGGATGATTCATATAACTTCACAAGCATATATGCTTTAACTGGGCATGTACCAGCTGAGGACCTGGCCCATATTGTCCTTTATAAAGCTCTGATTCCTGCCCAAATAGTTTTCCCCTCCCTCTTCAAAGAGCACCTGTTGTTGGTGGCGGTGGTGATGATACTGGATTAGCGCACATGCGGTCAGCCTGCTTGGCCCCAGCCCTTTGGACCCAAAATGAACTCCAGCTGCTGTTGCCCAGAGCAGGTGCTTCATCCAGCCCTAGCAGCTGTTTGAGTGTACACTGTAATGGCCAATAGGAGGGGTGGGTCCCCTAACAGGACCCATAGCAATGGCACGTCAGCAGAAGGCAAGGAGGAGTGTGAAACACAACTCGGACTCGTATACCCAGCAGTTAGTAGAGAAGAATCGCTCCAGAGTCTCCTGGTGGAAATGGGGATAGTGGCTGTCGTCCTGCATGCCCTGAGCCTGCATGGCGCAGTGAAAGGAGATGGTTGCCAAAACCAGACAGGGCGATGATTCGAGACCAGCAGGGCCATGGTAAATGCTTGATCTCCAAGCTGCCAGACCCATCTGGTCAGCTGAAGTACACGATAGTGTGTATGAGAAAGTTGGAGGACTGGCAGCATAAGGAGTTGTTGGTGTAAAGCTCAAGCGAGCTGCCTGGCAGAGTGGTGTGCAGGCTCAGTCTCTGCTGGGTACGGTAGTGTGGGCCTTGCATGCACAGTGCCCAAGCCAGCAAGGGAAGATGACAGAGCACAAACACGCTGAGGTTATGAATGCAGGGGACAGTGGCAGGGAGCTGCAGGGTGAGGAGGCCAGCTAGGGGCATCTAGGGGAGGACTGAGGTATGATACACAGAGATTGAGGAGTGGGGCACAGGAAGACTATATGAAACCATTGTTTCTCTACCTTTTTATTTTCATGACCGCTCCCTCTTTATCCTGTGCCTCCCAGTGTCACCATCACAGCACATGCCATATTTTATATGACTCTTTAGGTTCCTGTGCCCTGATCTGTCTTCACTGCTGTTACCAGAGACCTTCTGGCTGCTCTAGTTGATAACCTGCACGTTCATTTTGTGTGCCTGCCCTAAGCACAGTTTCTGCCATATTCCATTAGCCAGGCCTCTCACTCGCTATACCTCTGTTCTCCACCAAGTTCCCACTAACCCCCCATTAGGAGAGGTAAATGCTGAGCAAGGATATTTCCCTGTGTAGCTACGAAAAGGATTATTTAGGCCATATTTCATTACACCGTAGTCTTAGCCCAGGAGAAAAACATGGATATTGGAGGGCTCTCTTTGTCAGGAAATGGGATTTCCGCAGGTGCTCAGTTGCAAATGCTCTGCATGCTTCTGAGGCTTGGCACGGCATGGCTAAATCCTGAATCAGGATGCAAGAATGTCTCATGACCTCGGCCATGTAAACCAGGGTCTGGCCATGTTTGGAAATCAGCCGTCAGCGATAACAGTGGAGAAGCATGGCTGAAATGAGCAGCTTGCCTTCAGTGCTGAGCAAGACTTGCTAGACATCTTAAGTACAGATGGTCTGGTTCATATTTTGAAGAATAAAAGAAATAATATTTTCTGTAACAAGTGCTGAGAAGCTGGATGATTTACCTTCATCCTCTCACTGGCCTTCCAGGATTTAAAAAGGACATAGAACGGCTCTGGCCAAAAAGAACATATAGCTTCAAGGTAATATATGCATGGGCAACAAAATTATTTTGTTTTTGATTTATCTGTCTTTTGGATTAGTCATGTTAACCAGATGGCTTCAGTTATCAGCTCTTTGGGACTAAAACTGTTCTTTTGTTGTAGGCTGTTAAAATTTCTATCGCAGTGTAGCCCTTCCACTAGCTATTCTTGCTGTTTGTATTACTTCTACATTACAGATAAAGAATTAGAGAAGTGACATCGGAAACTCTGCATGAAAACATGCTCAAGGCTGTTCAGGAAACAGATGCATTAGATATTAGTGGTTTTTACCTCCCATTTCTTTTCTCATGGGTATTGGTCACATCACTATTATGCAAGAAAGACACAACAGTTAGGACTATTAAAACTCTGTGATACACATCCATGTGAAAGGAAGGTGTCCTTTGATCTGCTCTTATTTACTGCCCCCTTTTTCCCTCCACTTTCAGTAGTTTATAGGTCAGTTGTCCTGCTGTGGGTTTATCAGCAGTAGTTCCCCACTCTCTCATCTCCCCGGTACTATGGCTGGGGGATGCCCACTGGCTCTTGCTGCTTCACCAGGGATGAAACAGGACTTGCATTGCTCCGCATTCCTCTGCCTTCATCCTCTGCACTCCTCTTCCTCAGTTTCTTTGCACTGTGATATGAATCAAGAAAACTGGAAATGCAACTTCCTACGCCCACTGGTGTAGTAAAAGTAAAAAGTCCAATGCAGTCTTCAGGGGTGCCTGAGACCTGTAGCAGCAGTCGTGTCAGTAAGCCATTCTAGGTTTCCAGAGTTTTTTAACCACCTACCTATGGGTAAGATTTTTTGAAGAGTCTCTCTGTCACTCGTTCAAATGGAATTAAGTACCCAAGACCTTGGTAGATTTTACACATGACCGAAACGTGTGCAGCAAAGCCTGCTGTGCTACGTGGTGACGAACAACAGAGTGAAGCCCTGCAGCTGTAGTAAGTCATAACTTACTAATGACTGGACTGAGGTTAAGGAAATAAAGAGCTTTCTAGCAGCCATCCATGTTTTGGGGATCTAGAGAACAGAGGGATTTACTTTGTTTGAGACCCTTTTTATGCTAAGTGGGAATTCCTATTCAAGATGAAAAATCCTAAAAGTGCTGCTTTACTGTACAGCTGAATATTAGCTCACTGACAGTAGGAAAAACAATCATTAAGTGGTGAGTGAAAGTGGCGTCAGAAATGGACCTCGGCAGAGTGGTAACATAGAGTTACACCGAGTGACATTCTTCACACCTGCTGTGGTGGATAACAGTAGCTGGCTGACTTAACCCGTGGCACTACAAGCAGAGCATTGTGCTGGGACACTGCCTGGACCACGATTGAATTACACACTGATTAGGTCTTCAGCTTCTCTCTGTCAGTGTGGACAATGAAGAATCAGAGAAGTGGACACGAGAGCTTTAGCAGGCCTTGTGCTCTTGGATGGAGGAGGATTAGCTTCTAAATGGTAAATTGTGTTGAGGCCAACAGCGATAAAGTTGAGCTCTGCCCTTCTGCTGCCTCAAAGCAACAGGCTTTGCAGAAAACCCAGTCTGCCCCCTGCTTCAGCCAACTGCTATGATCTGGGGAGGGGGTGGACATGTAGCATGTTCTCCTTTTTCTGCTGAAGGAGTAAAGCTGTGGTACTTTGGTAGGAATTTTGTGCCTGTACTGTAGGGCAATTACTGCCTTTTATTAGAAAGGATATGGGACCAAATTCTTCGGTCTTCTGCTGTTTCCACAGGGATGCAGAAGCTGTGGGCTTTATCTCCCACATTCAGGTGCTACTGGCAGGTTTGCCCTCTGCTAGAGGGTATCCATAAGAACTGTTTTAAAGCCAGCGTGTACCCTTTCCCGGGAAGTCCCCAACAGGGCTGAGGAATTAGAAATATTGCATTCTTTCCCTCCTGCCATCTCCTCCCACAGCCTTGCATTGCCTGTACTACCTCTCTGCTCACGCCGCTACCCTCCTTGTGGTTGGTGTGAGCTTGGACGGAGCCAACTTTGCACTTCGTGGAGCATCTCTTGACACCTTGCTGTTCACTGATATGGAGAAAGCTGGGATCACTGTCATCTCATACGCCACTAGAACAGGCTGTGGGGGTGGCACATTCTGCACGTGCTCTTTCAATTTTCAGTTGAAGGACTATAACACATCAACTTCTTGGTTTCTTTTGAGAGAAAGTTCTTGGTTTGTTTTTTTTTTTTTTTTGAAAAGCTGCAGTTCGGAGTAATTTGCATATGAACTATCAATCTTCCTGAATCCCCCAGATCTCTTGCACCTATTTGCTCTAGAAGGTGGCATGTCCTCAGTACCTCTCAAAAGCTGCTCACAAGTTGGTAGAGTATGAAAGTATTTCATTTATCTTTTTTTTTTTTTAACCTCAGGAAAAAGATTTAAATGGGATAAATCCAGCTGTTGCTTGGCATAAAGTCACTGCTGATTACTGGCAATTATTTTTCAAAATTAGAAAAAGAAGAGCTATCCTAAGTAGCCACTGTTGTGTTTAACATTATGGCATATTTCAGAGGTATGTTTTAAAGAAAAAAAACTAAAAATAGTCATTCTCCAGTGGTGATGCAGGACTGACAGAGGTTAATGCCACTGACATCATGCTGGAACTTTATAGCATTTCATTAATGGTTATTAATGTCCTATTGCTGGGAGATAGACAGTGCCAGCTGTGTGAGTGTTTTACCTCTCTACTGGTGGGCCTAGGCTGTTGTTTAGAAAAGCAGAAGGGACCCTGGGTGCATCAGGAGCACTGTCGTCCGCTTGCTACCTGAACGTGCTCCACTAAAACAGGAGGAGATGGTGCATGAAGGTGGGCCCAGCACCTTGACCCCCTAAGAGCTGACTGCAGAATGGGACTTGGGGAGTGAAGCAGGAGGGTGGCCAGCAACAAACATCTGTGAAGCCACATCCAGAAGGCACTAAGGAGTTTTGTTCAATTCAGATCTTCAGCACTAAACTCACAGTATGTAATCTTTGGAAGGAAAGAGAGTGGGAAATTCAAGCAAACTTCCCTGGAAGTATTAGTAAGCTTGGGGAGCAAGCCTATATTCACACAGAGACCTTCAGAGCTTTGGATGCTAGTGGAAGGAAATCAGACATGGCACAGAGAGAAGGAGAAAGCCCTTGAGAGGGAGTCAACTTTGTAATGGCAGAATGATGATGAACATGGAGCAATTAGTTCACTTTGACTACACGTTACTCATTATACCTCCAGATATGTAGTTTAAGCTGCCTCACATGGGGCTAACTGTTACTTTGCAAAAAACGTTTGAATTACATCCACCATAAGGGAATGAAACAGATACATAAAGGTGCTATACATCAGCGCAGCATATCAAATTGAGAAAGGCATTTTTAGCAGTCTGTATTGAACACAGATTGAAGCCAGCATTGGATTGTACATTAAGTGTATTGTTGTTAGGATAAATTTGAATGGAGCTAAAAGCATTTCAGTTGGTGAAAAAGTGGAATTCTGTTTCCTTTCCCACAGCCTGGAACAAAAATGAGATTGCCCAGCCAGGTTAACATAGCCCAGTGTGGTACCTTGTGAGCATGCAGTGGTGAGTATGAATGGCACATGCTGACAATTGTTGGGGGTTTATAAAACTTCTCCAAATAATTTAGGTTCTATTTAATCTTAGATCTTCTTAAATGGTGATGTTATGTTAGGAGTGAGAAAAGCTCTAGCTGACTCCATCTGATAGGTACCAGTGGCTTTTTTCGCTGCTATTGTATATTTTTATGTAGAATGGATTTGTCACCACAAACATTAAAAGCAATGTATTTTTGCTCTGCACCTTGTAATGATAACTTAAAGCATGAGCTTTTTGGAGGAGCGGTTTACAGAGTGGTATCATTTTTTAAAAAAGAATGAGTTGCTTTAAATGGTAAACTGATGTATGTCAACTGTATTACTCCTGACTTATACCTCAAAAGAAATTGGTATTTCATATGGCTACTCTTGGACTATAAAAAAAAATTGACAAAGCTGCAATTGAAACACTGAAAAGATTATGACTTTCTTAAAAGTGGGCCTCAGCTGGGAACCCCTATTTTTAACATGGCCATGCTAGTCATGCTTTGAGGAGGAGCCTTGACTTAGATGACATCTCAGCCTAAATTATTCTGTATTCAACCTGGAAACAATCCCATGGTTATGTGGATCCTGGTTCAGATAATCTTATTAAACCTCTCTAAAATCCAGCCAATCTAGATTCTTTGTTATGGTCTTCCTCAGGTATTTGTACGTACGTGTGTATTTGTTTATGATCTGTGCTTTGGCCGCATGAAAAAGATTCAGTTACATTCCTTACAGAAAGAATATCTAAAATTAAAATGTGAATAATATACCGAGATGATTGAGCAATCAAATGCCTGATGGCCCAAGACTGTTGTGCTTGACTGCAAGACACTTTAGTTTGGGGACAATATTATTTTAAAGCACTTCAATTTTGTACATACAAATTGAAAATGAATTGAAAAGCCCATGTAATATTCCACTTGCACTCTCCATACACAGCACTGTGTGCACAGCGCTCCATACACTTTGTTAATATCCAAACTCAGTAATTTGTTTGGGCATTTTCTTGGGCTATTTTATAGAGTTCCCCATGCAAATAGTTTTCAGTCAGTTGCCTAATCTTCAGTATAACAGTCAAATTGGCAGGCCTAAAAGGTGGGTGCAAAATGGGCAGGACTGCCATTCTCTCAGCCACACAAAGTCCAAGTAGCAGCTGGTTGCCAGTGGTACCCACAAGGGTCAGTCCTAGGGCATATCCAGTTTAACATCTTTTCTGATGAGCTAGACCATGGGATGAAGGGCAATCTCCACAAGTACACAGGGGGAAACCAAACTAGGGAGAACTAGGGAGCATTTCGTGCACTGTAGAAGAGAAGCCTTCGGAAAACTTGACTGGATTGAGAAATACATAGAAAAAAAACAAACAAAAAACAAACAAAAAAACAAAAGGGGTCCAGCAAAGGCAAACACAGACTCCTGCACCTGTGTCAGAGAACCTTGTGCAGCAGTTGCGAGCTGGGGCCAACCAGCTTTCATAGCTTCAAGACAAGTTGAACATGAGTCAACTGTGCACTCTTGCAACAGGGAAGGCCAAGAACGTGCTTGCCTGAAATCAGCAGGAGTGCAGTCAGCAGGCCAGGGCAAATGATGAATCCCCTACGTGCGGTACCCAAGAGATTCATTTGAGTATGACATTGTCCTACTGGAAAGGGCCACCACCATAGTGGTGACGGCCTGGAGCAGATGACACATGAGTAGAAAGGTGGGCTTGTTCCACCTGGAGAAGAGAAGGAATGGGGAGGTCTTGACACTGGCTACAACTGGGAGCATGTGTAGAAGATGGTGTGAGACACAGACAGGACAGGAGAAGAGGCAGTGGACCAAAGCTGGACCAAGAGAAACATTGACTGGATGTCTGGAAGAATTCTTCCCCAGCACGGAGGCGTGCTTCGCAGCCGGGCCCAGAGAGGAGGTGGCATCTCCATCCTCAGCCATGTGCAGAACTCGACAAGTCCTGGATGATGTCTCTGCTGGCCATGCTCTCACCCCAGGGTTGGCCAGAGATCCCTGGAGGTCCCTTCCAACCAATATTTGTCTAGAATTCTGTGATAATACTTGGAAAATAAAATGAGAAAATGAACCATTTGCAGAATTCTTCTGCAGAATGCAGAAGTCTTATGCTCTTCCTTGGATAATCAGCATAGCATGTTTCAGTGTGGGGAAGACCCCACAACCTGATATATTTCTAGCTTTTTCCTCTTCTGGCTCTTTTCACCGTGTGTGGGAACAGTTAATCTCTTGTTTCCAATAGAGCATTTTGGGGGTAATCATCAAACTTACATTTTAATGCATTTACCTTTTTCTTACTCATTATAATATCTGTCACTATAATGGATAGTACTAGCCAGAAAATATAGGCAGAGTTCAAAGGCACTAATATCAAACCTAGGCCTGAGCTCATTACTTTAGAAGAAATGGAGGAATTGGCCTTTTTTTTAATCAAGGTGTTTCATTGTCTTGGTGAAATTATGTGGTATGTTCTGATGCACTTGCTGTAGCAATGAGTAGCTCAATCTGAAGTTGTGTTTCCCAAGAAGTCCTCTCACTAGCTATGTGACAATATAAACCTCTCTAAGCAGGCTCCATGTAAAGTGACTACTTACTCCCAGCTTTTAGGAAAAGAGGAATATCTGAAATGTTTTTGCTTGAGTTAAAAAGGCTTCTATGTGATTTAGCCTAAGAAATGTTGGGGAAAACTTATTTTCTTGTGGCTTTCTGTACTTCCTCAAACTAGGAAGGACTTACTCCCTAATAATTCATAGAAGACTTGCTAATTCAACCCAGGCTTTTGGATGAGTGTTGTAGTGGCCAACTAAAAACATGGGAGCTGTTTATAACAGCACAAGAAGAAAATAAGCTGGATTCTTTCATTAAAGATGCCAACTTCAGGTGTGAAGAAGCTGCTAATCCTTTCATGTTGTAAGGGGAGCTTGATTCCCTAGCGCTTTCGGTGGTGAAATGCTGTCCTTGAATAAAGGATCCAGCTAAGATCAGGCCATAGGAGATGCAGATGCCCCTGTAAGAGGAGCACAGCAGATCAGTGAATATGCCTTGTAAACAATGAAGCCTCAGTTCAATGACTCCCTCTTGTACTCAGCGTGGTGCTGGGTTTGCCTGTGGTACAAATCATGCTCAGTTCAGTCTTCTGAAACACATCCTTGCAACAGCTTGTTCTTGTCCGCATTGTAGGAGAGCCTGTAACTCTTCAAAGACGGTAGTGGATCCTGAAAAATGAGACTTGTTATGCTTGCTGTATGTGAGCCAAGAATGCCCATGTACTTATTTAACTGGGTACATGATATGCCACTGTTCCTTATGCTGGCATAAGGGCTGAATTAGATATGATTTTTTTATCTTTATAAATATAGTGGAATGAAAGGGGAGGTGAGTACCTCAATGCAGTTCAAGTGCCCCCAAAACCTGCGGGCAGTGAATTGCCCTTGTCTCTTATCACAGAATGATGTTAGTCCAGCTTGCAGGCCAGGGCTAGCACCTCAGTCCTGTTGATGGGCCCCCCTGCCATGCTCCCGCTGCGGAGCGGTGCTCCTGCGGACAGCGCAGGCCTTTGGCCTATGGGAGAGGGCAACTCCTTCTCTCCAGAGACTGCTTTTACTTCTAAAGGCAGTGTGCGGTTTCTGCTCCTAGCCTGAGCTAGGAGCTTAAAACGCTTCTGATATATATGATGGTCCTTGCTGCCAGGTCTTGCTGCTCCACCTGAATAACTACAAGGTGCCCATAAATCAGGGCGCGCATTCCTCTGTGACACCGACCTGCGTGTCCAGCTGAGCTGAGGCCTGTGTTAGCCATCAACGCCTCTTACGTAAACATGTCATACTTTCAAGTGGGGTCTTACAAAGCAGCACAAACACCACGCTGGTATGGAGAGGTCACACAAACTCTGCTAAGGGCTGTTAAGGGTGTGTGGGAGTGGGATTTGCTTGTTGATCAACATCTCTAGCAGATAAAAGTGGAAGGAAATAGCTAAGCCCAGGTTATATTCCTTTCACTCTGAAATAGTTAAATGTAGAAGTAGCTGTCTTATTCCTCCCAGACCTTGAAATTGGGAGTAACTGGCCAAAAACAGTGCAAAAAATGGACTTTATTCATTTCGGTTTGGTCAACAGTTTTAATATCTATAATGATGCACTACTCTTACTAGCTGAACAGACTTGCATGTTGAACCTTTGTGCAAGAATGACTTTTCTTTCATTTTGAAGTAGTCCAGCTGAGAAACAGGAAGGCTCTCTTCAGACAATTTGAAGACTGCTGTCAGAAGCGGTGAGGCTGTGTACTTAGATGGTGACATGGTCTCTATACTTGTTTAGTAATAAGAGCCATCTTGCATTCAGTTTGCAGCAGAAAACTGAATAAGAACCATGGCCTGGTCATACATGTGTATTCAAAACTATTTATCAAGTCTTACTTGGGCAGTTGCTGCATTCACTGATGCTAATTGAGGCTGCAATTCCAATCTGATTTATCAATCAGCGTCTAAGATGTGTAACAGCTTAGGCTCCCTAAGAGAGATGTTAAAGGGCACCTCAGGTACCCCTTGTTGTACTGCATGGCTGATTGACTTGTAAAACTCATGTGTCTGGAGCAAAGCAGCAGCTGGAACACACACAGGCAGGAGTGACACCAGGCCATGGGCGGCAGCTCCTGCGGCCCTTTCATGTGTCACAAATCAGCAGGGCTGACAGGCGTGTGCTGGTGCCGTGGAGGTGGCTAGAGCAGAGCAGCAGGTAGGAAACCCGCGTGCTGGGTGGCCAGGTTGCTGCTTCATTGCAAATGCCTCCAGTTTCCTGTGGCCAAGTGCAGCACTGAAGTGAGACCCGCCTCCCGGGAAAGTGCGCTGCTGGTGTCGGCGCTCGCACTTGGGAATGGCTTGGCAGCACCAGGGAGCCACTTTGTGGAGCGGGCATTTCTCTTCCTGGTTGCCAGAGCATTTGGTGCTTTGCAGGGCTGCTCAGCATGCTGCAGACTCGTCTCTGAGTGCTGCCAGCCTGCTGCAGGGTAGCCCTTTGGTCTAAGCTGCTGGCTGGCTGCTTCTGCCAGCGCGCTGCTCGCAAACGTGTTCATCTTAAGACTTCTGCCACTACTGAACTGCTAGAAGTAGCTAGCTAGAGTAACAGTTTGCTGCTTCCAGTGAAACTACTTTTGTAATGTGGTAGCAGGGGTGATACAGGTGAGGCTTAGCCTTAAGCTAAGGAGCGGTGTAAAGTGGGTGCATTTTATGGAGGACTTAGGCTTTGTTTTTCCCATTGCTTCTGCTCAGATCCTCACTGCAGCACCAAGATTTCCTTCCGGGGAAGGAAATGCAGCCTGTGACTGGGCTTCATCTGGAAGGGGCCCCAGGGAGTTTTGGTGGGTGCTCTGAGCTAATAGCAGGGAAGTACACTTGTCCTGCAGACACCAAAACTGGCTTTGGGAGCAGCTTTTGCTTTTTTCTCCCCTTCAAATGCATCTATACCTGGAGGAATAAGTATAGGAAGTTTTCCTCTGCTGAGGAAGCCAGAACCATAGCTGATGCTAGTGGCTGAACTTCTAAAACTAAAGTTTGGTCTTGTGCTACTTGTTTCTACCTAGCTCTTAGCCTATAGAGGCAGAGCATAAGGCAGTAATGTTGGTGCTTTATTCTCCTCCTTGCCTGCTGTGCATACATAATCCAGGTAAGTCTTTAAGGGCTTTATCCAAACAGTCTGGAATAGGTTGCTATTTTAGTGGTTAACACCTTGGTGGGCTCCTTGGTGTTAACTGGGAGCAACACCTTAAGAGAAAGGCAGTGTAGTGCCTTGTGATGGAGCTGTTTTCTGGTTTTGTTAGTTTTTGCACTCAGTTTAGTGAAGCAGGCAAACCTTTGGTTGGATTAAATAGTTTCTAAACAAATGCTGCCCTCAAGAGAGACTCCTGGCTGTTGTGCAGCTGTTGTGGGAGCAGGGAGGACTTCCCCTCCATAGGGGAGTGACACGTGTGCCCGGGCAGCTTTTGGAAACCAACAATCCTGCCTAAAGTCAACTTCTGCTTAGGTGGTGTTTTTTTCCAAACAGTCACTTGATAGGATGTAATCCTGTAAGATGGTGAGCAAAGAAGCTGATACAGTAAAGTATTTTTGCAGATGCTTAATTTTCAGTGCATAAGTGGACCTTTTATGTGGGTGGGAGCACTCATGTGCTTAAAGTTAAGCATGTGCTTAAGTGCTCTCTTGGCTCCGGGCCAAAATGCTAATATGCTGGAGGGTCCCTTTCCTTCTCAAGTAACAGGCAGTGTTCAGGACTGTTTTGTATGGACCTCTGGGCTTGCAGGATTATTAAAATACATCTACGACTGACAAGAATTGCATGTCTTGAAACATTATTAAACTACTCATTTTAATGAACTTCATTAGTATTATTCTATATTATGATTGTTAATTTGTACATGGGAGTAATTTTTGACAAGGCCCTTGGCAGACTTAAAGGGGAAGAAATTCTATTTTATGTGATGACTTTAACTTCACTTTATGTTTTCTATTTTTCTACTTTTTATTTTCTATTGAAGAACAAAAATCTTCCTACAGTATGTTCTGCCGTGATCCTAGCACACTAGCTAAAACCTTCCACTGTCCTCTGGAAGAAACTACGCCTTTGACAGAAACAATAGGGACTAAATCAAGTCTCCTGTAGGTGAATGTTGCACTTGTGGGTAAATAAGTTGGCAGTGCTGTCCTGAGCAGTGTCCAGGACACCTGCTGGGATGTGACAGTAGTGTGCACCTGTTTCAGGCAGGGGGGTTTTCCCCCCCACCTCCTTAGCCTCCTTGATGGCTGTGCTAATCACCCAGAGGAATGACTCTCTGCTCCTCTGTCAGATAGAGGCGCTTGCTGTGGTGTCATGAGTCTAAATACACAGCTGGTTCTCAAATTGTAATGGTCAGGTTCAGAGGTCAGCGCAGTAAAAGCAGATGAAATTATGCTCTCTGCCACCTTGCTACATCAAAACACGAAGCTGCGGTTTTTATAGAGGGCCTGGCAGGCTGTGTGTGTCTACTACAGTAGATGTGTGGTTCTTTCAGATCAGTTGTAGCTAATACAGCTTAAGGATCAAAGATTCTTCTTAAAAGTAAGATGACTACTACCAACCTTCTTCTCTTGCTGCTGCTGAAGAAATGGGATTTATTTGGTCTCTTGGTGTTTGTCCTGCAGCCAGACTAGCCAGGCTGATGTATTTTGAAGCTTGGCAGCCTGGGGAAGGCCTGTCCACCTCAGCCGTGCTCTGCTTGGGCACAGCAGCCCTCAGCTCTGCAGGGCAGGCAGAGGCATGAGGCTAAACCTGGTGCAGGTGGTTCTACTTGTGGAAGTCACCTTGGCAAGAACCCAAACAGTGGTGTTACCGGTGGTGTTGTCTGCATAGCTGTTGCTTTTATCCTCCCCACCTTCATTCCTCCTTCAATGAGACAAGCTGTTGTCCTGTGTCATGTCCATTCTCTTTTCTCCACATGGAATTCCTTTCTCTCACTCTCCCAGTCCCACCTTCTGCTAATGCTTAGCCCCAGTGCTTTTAACAAGGCTCTTCAAGGTAGCTGTGCAAGTGTAACCATTTCTTCCAGATGCCATAAACTGTAAAGCTCAGTGCTGTCTTCCAGAGTGGGGAGCCCTGGGATGATGCTACTTGTTGATTGAAGGGGGAACAGTTAAACTTGCCTCTACTGAGGCAAGTTTTATTTGATATCCTATCTACATTACTATCCTTGATTACACTTCCTTTCAGTGGCTATTAAGCAGTCTCTGCTCCTGTAGGCAGCTGTGTGATTTAGTAGCCTCTCTGTTCAGTTTCTTGAGGGCTGGTTTCTGTAGCGTGTAGCGAACTCTGCCCTCTGGGATGTGGAAGAGATGCCGTGAAGTGAAGAAGGTGACCGTGAGTGAAGCTCTCTAAGGTGTCTGATTGCACCTGCTGTTCCTGCTACTAGTAGTGGGACAAAAGCTTTCCAGACCTGAGATGCAGAAATGATGGTGCTGGGCAAGTGTGGCCCCTTGACCTTCAAGCGTTTGCCCAAGGGGTACCTGTTGGAGCCGTCACAGGAGCTTGTGAATGGGGGGTCAGTCTTCCCAAGCTGCCCTCTGGATCCTGTGCTCTTCTCTGCAACAGCCTTTGCTCAAACTGAGCTCAAACTGTCGGCAAATCCCTCTTGACCCCATGAGGAACATGGTAGGAGATCTCCTGAATTATCTACATCATTGTAGGGTGGATGGAATGTCTGGAGACAACGTCAAGAGCTGAGGGAAAGGGAATGCTTTGAAAGCACTGCAGAAAGCACTGCAATCCCCCCGCCCCGCCTAGGGAGTAGCACCCACCTTCAGGTGGCCCATAAGTTTCTTTTGGTGATCAAACTGCATGGCTAGCGCTTCTTCAAAGCCAGTTGGTGTGGCAGTGCAGTATAGCTGCAAAGAGTGCAAAAATGCTTGGTAAAGGCGACTGAAGTGCTTGCCACGTTGCTCACATAATTGTATGTCCTTCAATGGAGGGGAGGAGTAACTGGAAGGGAAGAGTGTCTCCAGTGTAAATTCCCCTGTGGAATATATGTGGAGCGAGGGCTGGGGGGTTATAAGACAGTTGCCCTCATGTATTTGATTTCTTAGGCTTTTCCAGAATGTTTTCATTCTTAGTCAGTATGTGATGCATTCTCAAAACTCTCTGGTTTTGTGACTTTGCCTTTTTTATTGTGAATAGCTTGTTAATTTTTTTGTTAAATTCTTTGTCTGACCATAACTGTGACCAAAGCGAGGAATGCACTTGACAAGTGCAATAAAGCAACTGTTCAGTGTTTATGGCAAGTGCTATACTTTTATGCTATTAATTCAAATTGCCTGGATTCCTATGAAACTGGGACAGTATTGGATTACCTACCTTGCTGGAGCACAGTTGAAATGGATCATACTACAAAGTAACAGACATCTCCCTATCAAATTTTAGAGGAAATAATCTTGGAATCATAGGGTAAGAGTATGTCTCCTTCAAGCACAAATGTTGTTTTACATGTATTCTCCATTCAACAACAGCTGGAAGCCTCTACAGGCAAAACTGTATTAAAATACCATTAACTGGAGAATAGTTCAGTGCAAAAAGCCGGTTGTAAAATACTTGAGGTACTAACACGTGCTTGGCTACTGCAACAGAGCATGTTTTATTGAAAGTCTTCTCTACTTATTTGTAATACAAAAAGTCACCTTCAGGTGACTTAGTTGATCTTAAAGGGAAAAGAAAAAATCCAAGTGTTGAAGGATGTTATTGCCATACTGAAGAAAATCTTGCCGCTGAAGAGTAGAGGATGAAACTTTGAGCAATCTTCAGCTGAAAACTAGAGCTATATTAATAACTTTGCTGTTTGGTGCCTGAACAGGTAAGAGAGAAAAGCCTGCCTGACCCCAAATTCCCTTGGAGTGCAAAGGAAGCATCAATGCATTCCAAAACTGAGCTTGGCTTCAGCTTGGGGGATTTCTTTCAGCTTTATCTCTTCCTAAATGAAAGCAAGGCATTGGGTTCTGCAGGGTCAAGTTGAGGTGCCTTGTGTAGCTCACAGGATTCCAAAGGAGGGAGTGTGGTGGCTTTTACCCCTGTATGTGTGGCTGCTGGGGTGACTTGTTTTAGGAGGGCACTCTGATAACCCTATGAGCCTGATGAGGCAGAGAACTCTATGTTGGGATATCGAAACCTGAATTCAGATCTCCTCTAACTGCTAAATGAAGGCTATAAAGTAGGAAGTGGGAGTGAAAAGCTAGTAGGAATGACCTTAATGAGCAGTACCTGAATTCCCATGTAGGTGTAACTTCAAAACACAGTGGCTTTTCTGTAGTGCTGAAATAAAATCCAGCGGAAGATGGTAAAGCTCTTCGGCTTTGCCTGACGCTATTTGGTCTGGGGCAAGATCTTCACCTTATTCAAGTTGCCTTGAGTGACTCATGTAAAATGGCTGATATCTTTCTGTCTTCTCAGCATACTCCAGGAAAAGCCAGTCAAGGTACCTGCAGTGTCTAGCCCATTAGTCAAAGCTGTAAGCAATGAACAAGAAGCTGTGATGAAGGGTCATGAAGGATCAGGGCTTAACCTCCCTTCTTTATAATTAAGTCTTAAAAGTAGAATTAAAGGAATTATGTTCTGGATTGATTTGCCCTTGGTGTTTGTAGGCCCGGCTGTCCACCTCAGACTCCGAAGTCATCAAACTTCTATCCTGGGAGCAGTTCTAGCTCATGCAGCCATCTTCACCAGTAACAGATACACAAGGCAGCTGGAAGCAATTTGTGACTCTGATCTTGCAGAACTAACTTGACTAATGACAGTAATAACACTAACTTATGGGACAGGGCAAATTATGTGGTTTGAAGAACTCTTTATTCCTAAATACTATCATTTTTTTCCCCACTTATGATATTTTTCTTGGACTTTTTTGTGATACTGACACAGGTCTTGCTAGGGTTGTTTATATCTTTAGTGACAGGAGGATCAATCCTGAAGGTATTTCCCAAGCACAAACTTGAGGTTGCCAGTGAGGTCTGTGATACATATGTCAGTATCTACCCAAGTGCATCACTTCCAGGCTATTGTGTTATGCTCTGTCTTAGAGGCATACTTGCAGTTGAGTTTTAAACATAATTGAGCTGCTGGAGAGAGTCCAGTGCCGGGCTACAAGGATGATCAGGGGCCTGGAACGTCTGCCCTATGAGGAGAGGCTGAGGGAGCTGGGCCTGTTCAGCCTGGAGAAGAGAAGGCTGAGAGGGGATCTGATCAGTGCCTATAAGTACCTCAAGGGAGGCAGTGAGGAGGATGGTACTGGCTTCTTTTCAGTGGTGGCCACTGATGGAACTAGAGGAAACGGCCGGAAACTGAACCATCAAAAGTTCCACAGGAACTTGAGGAAAAATTTCTTAACAGTGAGGGTGCCAGAGCACTGGAACAGGCTGCCCAGAGAGGTTGTGGAGTCTCCTTCTCTGGAGATCTTCCAAACCCGCTTGGACGCAGTCCTGTGCCACGTGCTCTAGGTGACCCTGCGTGTGCAGGGGGGTTGGACTAGATGTCCTCTAGAGGTCCCTTCCAACCTTAAGCATTCTATGATTCTATGATAATTGTGCTTTTCTCAAAACAATGACTATAGTGACTTTTCAGCAACTTTCTGAGCAAACTTTTAGCAGTAATTCTTCCAGGCAGTTCCCAGAAAGATTCCCTTTGAGAGGGTAGAGCTGCATCTAGTGTTTCTGCAGCTTTTGTTCTATATGTGCTTTTTCTCCACATGCATTGTTAGGTGCATGGTGAAGCCTGGGATGAGCTGGGTTTTGCAGGCTATGCACTATTCTGTAGCTAATGGGAGCTATTATTTTGTGTGCTCCATACTAATCTGTCTCCCTATGCATTATTTCCTGGTGTAGCATTAGTGAAACACATGCTGATCCACTGTTACTTCATGGATTTGGAAAATAATCTGCAGGCCCACAATGATGTAAAACCCTAAATATTGTTTTAAGTATTGGAGGCGCCATCCTGCCTACAGGGTGCTTAAGGTGGGCAGCATGCCAGCAGGCTCACTGGCATGTGGCTGGGAATCGGAGCATGCCCGCTCGCAGCAAACAAAGCAAAGCCCAGGACAATAAGGCAGGGATGATGACAGACAAAAAAGAGCTGCTATATTGATTATGCACTTTGACCACAATATCAACTTTGGAGACTGTACTGTCTGGAGGTTAAGAGTTTCTTTCTACACTCCTGCCTTATTGCCTGCACCTGCCTGTGTAAGGGGAAGCAGGAATGAAAGAGCACTCTGTAGATCTTCCAGGAGCTTTTCAGAGTTATTAAATGTGCGTTTTGCACTAGTTTCTTAAGACTTGTTTGCAGCCTTGTCAAATAACACCAGGCTGAATGCATCTCCTCTGAGCTTTGCTCTTGGATTTTACCCTAGCAGGAGGATTGCAGTATGCCCTGAGTAAAGCGGGGCAGCCTATGTGCCTGGCTGTGTGGTTGCTGCAGACTGCTGGCTGGGATGAGGAGTGTTCAGAGCTGGGGAGTGCACAGTGTCACCCTTGTCTTGAGGGGAAAACTGCTTCAAGTCATCTTGTTTCTGTCATGAAAAGCTGCAGTCTTCTGATGTCAGCCTAAAAGCTGGAAATCTTTATCTGACAAGTGTGTTCTTGACCAGTGGTGAAATCTGTCCCATGCAAATGCTTCCCCCTGAGCACCCAGCCTGCCCATCTGTGCATTGGGCATGAACTGTCCTAGAGAGATTTGGACCTTGTCTGCTGCCCAAGGGCTCTAATTGGTCTGCTTGGGACACTGAGAAGCTGTTCATCACCTGTAACTTCATGAGCAAAATCAGTTATTGTCTTAGCTATGGAGTTTTTAGAAGGCTGAGCACTAGTCCTTTGCAAAGCAGCCCTATGCTTCTGAAATGGAGACACAGAGCTACTTCAACACATCTGTCCCTTAGTTTGTTATGTTCTTTCTCCCACATGTAGTTCTGTGTAGTATGAACACTCCTGTCTGTCTCCTCCAAACTGCCTGTTTAGTTGAGGTCGTGGATGGAGCTGTTCTACAGCTGAACAAAGTGCAGAAATGGGCCAGCAACCCTGGCCAATGTGCCTGCTGCGTTAGGCAGTGGGCTCAAGTGTCAGGACAGGGTTCTGCTGCCTCAAAGCCAAGCTCTTGCTGAGGGACTGGGCAGTATCCTGGAGAAATAGCTGAGGGAGTAGTTTGTAAGGAGCTGAATGTCCAGCAAGACTGACAGCTCTGCTAGCAGTGATGGGAGCTGGAAGTGCCCTGCTGCCTTACTGAGGGGGTAGTGGGGTGGAGGTGTGGCGGAGGGGGGCACTTCTGATATTCAAGGCTTTTACTCACAAACTACCATAATGAGCAATGCTAAGGTTGCAATGTTTGTATGGGAAGACCTGGAAGAAAGGGTTGTCTCTGAATGCTATGAGTACTAAACAACATAGCATTAATATGGATGGATATATGGTCTATTTATACCTACACTTATATGCACGTGAATGTGCTAATTCTGGGCAAATTCGCAGAGCCATTTGCTATATGAACTTGAATACCACATTTCTCCTGTTGCCTGGGGATCCTTGAAAAACATGTGGCTGGAGAGCTTCAAAGACCTGGTGTAGCTTCAGTTTATCCTCTGTGTTTCCACTATTCTCTTGGCTCTTGCTATGGCAAAGGAAGACTGAATCCAGAGACAGTGATAGGCTTTTGAATTGAGCTAATTACTGCAGTTCACAACACTCAATTCAGCTGGGCTAGAAACAGGCATTTTGTTAGAGAAGTCAATATCTTCCCTCCACTGGACTCTCAAGTCCTTTATTGGTCTTGTAAGGTATTTTGGTCTCCCTTTCCCTGAAGGTATGTGTTAGATGACCAAATCCACCAGTACTAGATAGATACTCACCCTATTGCAATAAACCAATTTAAGTCGGTTATAATTGAGATTATAACATAGAGGAGGTACCTCCTCTAATTTGTCTGTAAGCCACAAAGATGAGACCCCTGGGTCTTTCTCTTGAGTTGCTTTTATAAGGCTTCTCTTGAGCTGCTGAGTTGGGAGAACCAAACAAATAAGCAACTTTGGTAATAAATCTCTACAAGCTCAGTGTTAGGATTTTTAATCAAAATTTTTACTGTTTACAGATCTATCATCTTAACCACTCCCATTCCTGGCTGTTTTGTAGGCTTGGTTTTTAGCACGATTATTCCAAAGAGTTTCTGAGTGCTTTCTGTACGTAATAGCCCCTGACAAGGAGTGCAGGATGCCTTCCCTCCCCGGCCAGCGGGTAGCTCTGGTCTGCCCTTGTGTGTGCAGCAAGCCTGATCCTTAAGGCACTGATTTTTTTGGGAGACCCTTCTCCAAAGCGATGCACTGTGCTTGACAAGAAGCATTCTGTTTTCAAAGTAAAGGAAGGAAGGTGGTATTGTAAGGCTAGGTAAGTTGCCTGTAAACGTAGGGCCACTCACTTTGTCTTTACTAAACTGTGAGTGACTGTAAAAGATCCATGCTAGGTTGTTTCCCACGAAAATATTCCCTCCTTTTCGTAGTGCGCTGTTATTTCAGCCTAAGAATACATACTTTGCTTCTGGTGTATTGGAAAATGTGACAATGTGTATAATTGCCAATTATGTGGGAAAGACATGAGGATGAACAAAAGGATGAAATTCCATGGGTAGAAGTATCTTATTAAATGGACTGAAAACATTCTCATCAATATCATTTTGTTGTGGTTTAGTCGTTTGTTTTTAATGTATTAACATGATAAGATGTTTTGTTCCACCGACAAAATGGAGCATTAAGTTGAAGTTCTGCATTACTCACAGCAGAAACATGGCTGCTATGTGCAAATTTTTCCTTGTTTTGTCAAGGTCAGTTTGCGGGGGCTGAGATGAAGCTGTTCCCTAAACTGTGAGTACTGTCTAGGGTACCAGCCTCCAGGAATGTCTGAAGGTTTTATGGATTCCTTTGCCCTTAAGGCCACTGGTAGCATATGAATGGCTTGTGCAGGGTGATTTCTTCCTGCTTAGATTATTCTTGCAAGGCTGACCTTTAAGTAAGGAAATTAGTACTTCTGGCTTCACTCTTTTTTTTTTTTTTTACGCTTTAGTTTTTGGGCTTTGCTTGAATGTTCCTTTTGGAGAGAAATGAAGCTTTTTCTATAGGCAGGGCAAAAGGGACTTCAGGTATCAGAAGAAAAGAATGGCCCTCTTACTAGGGCAGGAGGGTCTCTGGCAAAAGGGTTCTGGGAGCAAGCAGGCTCACACTCATCTCTGTCTGAAGGCATGACAGGAGAAGGTGCTAAGCCCAGATAGCTTTGTGCACCTCTGATGGAGCTTGGCTCTGTGGCTGGAAAGCCTAACTAGGGAGAAGCTGCTGAACGGTCTTGCTCAGCACAGGCAGTGGAAACAAGGTGGCAAAAGCCTTTTGTGGACTAAGGCAGAGTCTGTCCCTCAAGCAAAATGCTTGCTGTGACTGGGCAGGTCTGAGCTGTGCTTAAGGATTGCGGGTAAGATCACTTCTTGTCTCCCAAATATTGTTCTCAAAGCTCCAAACTGAGAAGCACCTCTCCCTACCATCCCTCACCAGGCAGGCTTTTGCTTTGCTTTATAAGCTACTATAAAGCTACTGCTTTATCTGTGCTTGCTGAATGCTGCTAGCTATGCCTGGCTGGCTGTGGTCCCTCCTCTGGGGGCTTTGGAGCTTGCTGCTTCATACATGTGTGCTGAAACAAAGATGGTCAGGTGTCCTCCTTAACTGTTTCAAGTGAGAGTTATGAATGGTATTTGGTTTATGACTGTGCTTTGGGGGAAACAACCTAGTGCATTCGTGGTGAGTGGTCTGGTCTCATCTTCCTGGGTTTTGGGCACTGCCTATGTGTCCTTGTATGAACAGAAGTCACTTGATGTTTCATTTCTCCTTAATGTGGACTGGGATCTACTCTGACTTCAAGGCTTGCTCTGCAGTTGTGAGCTTGACTTGCTCTGTTTCCTGGGTTGTCCTAAGAGACAATCTGTATCTGCAGCAGTTGAGCCATGAGGAAGGACAGGGAGATCAAAATGCACAGATGGCTGCGCTGCAAGGATGGCCACAGGGATGGTTTGCATGTGCTTAGATGTCTCTGGGCTAGCTAGCTGACTGGAGGCTGCCTAAGCAGCAGAGAAGAAACTGGCGTGTCAAGGGCAAGATTCTCCAGGCCTGTTTCAGATGTGGACATAGGGCCACTCGGCCACTCACTTTGTCTTCACTAAACTGTGAGTGACTGTAAAAGATCCATGCTAGGTTGTTTCCCATGAAAATATTCCCTCCTTTTCCTAGTGCACTGTTATTTCAGTCTAAGAATACATACTTTGCCTGGGTTGAGATGAGTTCCCTCTCTGGCTACAAGGCAGACGAACTTGGAAGCCTGTGTCTCCATTGAGGTGAGAAGCATCCCGCCCAGTGAGTCAGGATCATAAGGCAGAACCAGCAGTAGCTGCTGTCTAATTTTGGAGTTGTATCAAGATGCTCATTCAAGGCTTAAGTTAAGGGACCCCTGACTGTACTGGGAGTTCCAGGTTTTAGCTACCAAGCCTGGCGATTAAATCCTGGTACACTCTGTCCTAGGTCAGGACCTGGAGATGAAGGCTCTGTGTAAGCACAGGAAACAATGCCAAGCAATGAGCAGAGGTGCCTGTCTTTGGCTGAAGCATTCCCTCTGGACCTGTGCACAGGAGCCTTCCCTAACTCGCCCTAAGCAGCCACGGCTCGAGGAGACCTGTCTGTGGATGCCTGCACTGGCTGGTGAACAGATGCAGTTGGCTACAGCTCTGCTCTCGCAGCAGCTCGGCTGACCTGGCTGCCGTTGCTTGGATTAGAGGTAAGAGGCAAAAGGGATGTTTGACTAAATAGCCCAGAAGTGAGGTCCTGCACCAGACCGGGAGCTACTGTCTCAGGGTGGCAAGTTAATGAGAACACCAGAGTTGTGCAGGTGGGGGTGGGGAGATAGGGGGTGGAGAGCAAAACAGAACCAACTCTTCCTTTTTTTCTGCATGCTGAAGCTAACAGGATTCAGCCAAAGGTTAATCACTTTCTACCCTAAAGTGCTGTGAAGTGTTGCTGTGTGGTGTCATGCAGCTGCTCTGCTCCAGCCCAGAGGTGTCCATTTCAGTGGTGGGTGGCATGAGCCAATGTCCTTTTCTTAGCTGCATGGGGGGTGTCTCTTGATTTAAGACTTCTGAAAATCCAGTGGCACTTTGTTGGTATTGTTTGAGATCTAATGCACCATGGAAGCAGTGAGCAGAAATACTGAGCAACCAGTCTCCCTGTCTCCTTGCTTCTCCTTTGCTGGCAGAAACATGGCAAGAAAATAAGTGGGAAATTCTTGCTGCATGAGTCCTGCTTAGCTGGTAGGATCTGTGGACTCGAGGAAAGGGGGTGAGTCTCGGGCCACCTGTTTCATAGTGCAGCGAGCCTGTAGCTGCCAGCAGCCGAGTGATTACTCAAGAGTGGGCACTTGCACAGAAACAAGGATTGATTGCACTGAGCTCATGCACAAACTGTGCTCATCCCCTACCGACACCCTTCTGCTGCACTGAGGTCCTCCAAGAGGCAGCTAATCATGGCAGCCCCAAGGAAGGATGTGAAAAATAGCAATGTTTTGGAGAGAAAATGGGCTGTGCCTGAATTCTGACCTCTGGCCCTGGCAATCCAGGCATAATCCTGAAGTCCACAGCTACCTCAGAGACGGGCTCTGGAAACTTACAGAGCTTGTGGAGCTCCATCACATCTGTCTTGCTGCTGCTTGTTGCTAATGGTCCCTGCATGACACACCATGAAGCCCATTCAAAAAGCCCAAAGTCCAAGAGGCTTCTCCTATACTTCTTGAGACTTAGTTGTAGAAGATTGCCTACTCTTCTATAAGTTTTTGTTGTTGAATCTTCTGAAACTTTTGTGTTCTGAAGTTATGCATAAAACCTGTCTGTGTCCTGCCTACCCAGGTGTGCTCAGGGGAAGGGATAATGTATGGGGTAACAAAAGCAAGAGCTGCTCTGATACTGCTGCGAGTGGTCACAGGGACTCTTACGATCCCAGTGTTGTCAGCTGGCTTTGCATCAACCTGGGCATGTTTATTGCATTCATGTATTCCCTTCATCTTTACAGGTGCCTATTTTGGGAATTGTATAACCTGCATGTCTCAAGTGTCAAATGTGAAACCTAACAGCCTCTGGTCAAGCAACTCGGATCTAGGAGGACGTAATGGTAAGCTTCGTCTTAATCTTGCCTCTGCCTCTCAGCTGGTGGTTTTTTGTGTGAATGTAAATCTCATGTTCCAGTCTGCCACTTGAAGACTTCTTCCATGCACCATGCTGTATCGTGCAGCTCTCGTACTCCTGATTAGGATTTCCCCTGGGTGAGGGCTGTTGTGAGAGCTTGGATGCCAATGCTGGGAGTAGGGGGGTCTTCTGTTCCCCAAGTTGGGGGAAATACCTTCTCTAAAGGTCTGTGAAGTATTAATGTTCAGGAGAACACTGTCGACAATGGCCTGGCTTCTGGTCATCTAGACCAGTGTTAGTGGCAACCATTTTGGCATGCAGCTCAATGCAGGTATGCAGTGCATAGCTTCTTGGAAGCATTCATGTTTCTGATCTTAAATTTAGACCACCATATCAAATAAAGGAGTTAGGAGCATCTTGAGGTATTAAAACCTTTGACTTTGTACTAGGAAGTGTTCTGTAGTAATGGCTCAAACAATATTTATCATCACTATTGTAACTGACCACAAACCTTGCTTTGAAGAATGGCCTTCCTGTCACAAAAGTCTGTCCTTGAGCCTTCTTACTATGGCTGAAAATTCTATCTTAAAGAGAAACATGATGGCAAAACTCTCCTTAAATGAAACTTTAGCCTAGCTGTATGTAAAACATACAACTACCTGCTCTGTTTTATTTTTTTGGCCTTCATAGCATTTCTGGTTAAACTTGGTGTTAATATAAAAATGTGGCCTGTTTCTGTGCTTCAGCTTTTTGGTTAAACAATTGTTGTTGAATGAAAGTGCTGAGGCGCTTCACTGACTTGGTTTCAATGCCCAGCTTGGGTAAGGTGGAGCTATTGCTTCTATGATTCTTACCCTAAGTGACAGGATGGTCTGAGAAACCCTGGAGGGGTTATCAGTGTCTCCTTGGATCTTTGTCAGGCACTCATGGCTTGCAGGGGAATGCTCCACCCTGCCCAGTTCCACCCAGCTACAGCGAGGCTCATCACACTGTTCCAGCTAGTTGAACTTCTCCCAGCTGGTCTGTCCCATGCCTCCCTCCCAGCCCAAACCACCAAAATGCAGGGGGAGGATGCAGACAACTGTAGAGGGACTCCTCATAGGCGTGCTGTGGGTTCCTCTTGGCTCTGCATGTAGGTCTCTCTGAGAGATGGAAAGCCTCAAGCCTAGCAAAGAGGTAGAAGGTGGGACTCTGATGGAGATGGGAGTGCTCTTCAGCCTCAGGGCATCCATGCAAAACAGTCCTGCTGGTTACTGCAAGCTCAGGACTTTTCCATGCTCCATCTCCTCAGGTTATCGTGTAGGCCAGTCTGCCTGAGCTTAGTGTGGAGAAGTAAATTGGCCCTTGGAGGTTTGTTGCATGTCCAGTGGCTATTGCACCTTTGGAACAACATGCCTGTTCTGTTCCTGTTGGTGTCAGGTTGGTACACAGGATGAGGCTCTCCACATTCTGTATGTTGATGCAATAGATTTTTCTCGACTATTTTGTACTGTCAGGTCGTTCTAGAAGGAAAACTTGTGGCTTAGTCTGTAGGGATTATGTATACTATACACTCATGGGGAGTTCCTGTTGAGAACTAAACTGAAATTGGCCAAAAACTTCCACCAGTGATAAAGGTGCAGGATGTGAATCTCTCCGCCTTTTCCTTAGTGTGCAATTCTAAGTCCTACTGAAGCTGTCCTGGGGCTGTGACAGTTAGTAGCAGGAAGCTGGTAGGAAAGCACTGGCTACTAGGTGGCTTGTGACATCTTGCAGTTGCTGTGTAGCTCCAAAGTGTACTTTAAGGCTAGTCCCAGGGGCATTGGGAATAAAACAAACTTAGTATCAAGCACTGTCATTGGAGTCCTGTATCAGTGTAGGAGGTGGGAGGCCCAAAAGGTCTCATGGGATCTGAGAACTCCCTGAAGTCACTTCCAAATTGTGTTTGCTTCATGGGAAACTGATCTTCCCTCACTTGGTCATACAGTGGAATTAACTTTCTGCTAACCTGCTTCGAACTGTTTAGTTGACTTAACTGGAAGTAATTGGACACACCTAATAAAGCGTAGTGGAATTTCATGATGAGCTGCAATGTTCCCTTCAAGTTAATTCTCTTCCATTAGATGATTTTCGTAACAATAGTTAAGTAACCAGACTCTTTCTTTTTTTCCCCCAACTCTTCCAGGGACTAAGGCTTCAGTCATGCTCTTCAATACTTATTTTCTTGTTTCTGAAGTATTCCCAACAGTGTTTACTACTTTCCTGATATCTTGATGTCTAGCATAGGCTGCCAGTTAGCAAGTGTTCAGAGAGCTGTTGCAGGTATTTACTTGTGGCATAGCTTTATGCATTAAGAGCCACTACTTAACTTGCAGAGGAGTCCAAGGAGGTAAAATTGCTCTGATTTGATCTACTGTCTTCAACTGGAGTCTCCCAGGATGGAGGCCACATATATCTGTTCATCCATCTATTATGTTGAATACTGGCCTAATCCATGATAGGATCCTATTCCCTGACCAGGATGTTAGGTGCTTCTGGGGTAGTAACAGTTCTTAGTCCGCAGCCGCAGTTGCGGCTTTTCCTTAGCTGCCCCGGCGTGTCAGGCACATGTATGGGCAGTACTGTCTCCCCCATTCTTTGTAGGATTTGTAGTGAGAACACAGACCGCTGGTGCTTTGGGGAGCAGCGTGCCTCAACTTTAGGGAAACCCCTGTGTGATCCTGGTAAAGTTCAGTAAGTCCGTGGCTAGCTTTTGAGCACAGAGGGAGCAACAGAGCTATTGGTGATCTATGTCTCTGATAGCTACCAGAGCATGAGGAATGCCCACCTATGGGGTGGGCGCTGCAGGCTGAGTGATGGGCTCATGGGGCCCATCTTGGCACTTCTGTTTGTTCCTATGGGAGATTCCTGGAAGACAGAAAGGTGCTGGGAGGCAAGTAGCTTGGCTAGTAATAAAGGTCCATGAGCCCCGTGTGTATGAGCACTCAGCATGAAGCTGTCTGCTCAGGTGGGATCCACAGAGGCCTTTGCACTACTCTGCCAAGAGGTCTAGTGCAATGTCAGATAAGTTTCTTTTCAACAGAAGAACCCAAGGCACCAGAAATCATAGCTGGGTCTACCTGGCAAGGTCACACTGGTCAGGCTCAGTCTTTGTGGTGTACTTAGCTCTACCTGTAAGGAGCAGTTAAATGAGAGCAAGGAGCTTGTTGCCTCTGCTGCGACTGCAAAGCCCTGCTCTTCCCCCAGACAATCTCGTGGTAGGCCTTTCCCTGCAAGATGTCGTGCAGACCGATGCTGCAGAGACACAAGTGGCATTGCTTGTTCTCAGCTTGGGTATCGGGTAACCTGGCCCTCCGCAGGCAGTGCAAGGCTGCACTTTGGCCCATCCTGGTCCTCTTGCCACATGTGACAGCACAGAGGTAATGCTGCTTAAAGGTGAACTTATTTTCTCCTCTAAGAAGTGAGGCCTGGCCTGTATATTCCTTCTCCATGTGGCCAATGTACCCCTAAATGGCACAAGGTCAAAAATCTGTATTTCTCTAAGAAAGAAGCTTGTTTGTGTGGCTTGTTCCCCTGTTCTTCAAGCAGTTGAAGCAAGGCAGAGAGCTAAAGGGACTTCAGGTCTCAGGAATGAAACGCTTGAAGGAAGCAGATGCCTAAACTCATCTCTGACAGGCAAAGGTGGTTTGTTGGCTAGGTGCATGCGAAAAGAAACTCAAACTGGGGTTTGAGGACTTAGTGTTGTGGTTTTTCATTTGTGTTTTTAAGCTGGTGAGTAGTTAAGTTCAGATAATGGACTGGTGCCAGTGGATTACTTAGAGCATGAAGGGGATGGGAAAGA